>NW_028166494.1:227377-395256 GCF_964263955.1 Coregonus lavaretus | reverse complement strand
CCTGCAGCGCACGCAAGGTCCCCCTGCTCAAGCCAGCGCATGTCCAGGCCCGTCTGAAGTTTGCCAATGACCATCTGGATGATCCAGAGGAGGAATGGGAGAAGGTCATGTGGTCTGATGAGTCAAAAATAGAGCTTTTTGGTCTAAACTCCACTCACCGTGTTTGGAGGAAGAAGAAGGATGAGTACAACCCCAAGAACACCATCCGAACCGTGAAGCATGGAGGTGGAAACATCATTCTTTGGGGATGCTTTTCTGCAAAGGGGACAGGACGACTGCACTGTATTGAGGGGAGGATGGATGGGGCCATGTATCGCGAGATCTTGGCCAACAACCTCCTTCCCTCAGTAAGAGCATTGAAGATGGGTCGTGGCTGGGTCTTCCAGCATGACAACGACCCAAAACACACAGCCAGGGCAACTACGGAGTGGCTCCGTAAGAATCATCTCAAGGTCTTGGAGTGGCCTAGCCAGTCTCCAGACCTGAACCCAATAGAAAATCTTTGGAGGGAGCTGAAAATCCGTATTGCCCAGCGACAGCCCCGAAACCTGAAGGATTTGGAGAAGGTCTGTATGGAGGAGTGGGCCAAAATCCCTGCTGCATTGTGTGCAAACCTGGTTAAGACCTACAGGAAACGTATGATCTCTGTAATTGCAAACAAAGGTTTCTGTACTAAATATTAAGTTCTGCTTTTCTGATGTATCAAATACTTATGTCATGCAATAAAATGCAAATTAATTACTTAAAAATCATACAATATAATTTTCTGGATTGTTGTTTTAGATTCCGTCTCTCACAGTTGAAGTGTACCTATGATAAAAATTACAGACCTCTACATGCTTTGTAAGTAGGAAAACCTGCAAAATCGGCAGAGTATTACATACTTGTTCTCCCCACTGTAGATGTATGAGCATGATGTACACACAAGAATGTTGATTGTCCTCAATTGAGTCTCAAATGGCACCCTGTTCCCTATGTAGTGCACTATTATTGACCAGGGCCCACTACAGTATACAGGGAATAGGGTGCCATTTGGGACATAGACATCTTCTTCCTTATTGCACTTTGAGTGTTTAACTCCCTATTGAAATAGTGTCCACCTGGCCAGTGCTACTGTATAGCTAGAAAAGCAGCCTATCCCCGAGGGCCTTCACAGTGTGCTACAGGAGCACCATCGAGAGCATATTGTTGGTCTGCATCACAGCCTGGTACGGCAACTCCACCACTGCTGACCGCAAGGCTCTACAGAAGGTGGTACACTCAGCCGAACACACCACTAGATGCACACTGCCTACCTTCCAGGACACCTACAACACCAAGTGTCGCAAGAAGGCCTCAGCCTGTTCTCCCCCGATTCCATTACTCAAATGCGGGCAATATAGGAGCATCATGGCAAAAACTGTTGGACTGGCCAATAGCTTCTACCCCCAGACCATTAGGCTGCCGAATAGCTACCACTTGGCAGCTACCTAACCCCCCGTGCCCCCTGGACTTCCTACACCCCCTGTGCCCCCTGGACTTCCTACTCCCCCCGTGCCCCCTGGACTTCCTACACCCCCCGTGCCCCCTGGACTTCCTACACCCCCTGTGCCCCCTGGACTTCCTACACCACTCGTGGCCCCTGGACTTCCTTCACCCCCCTGCCCCCTGGACTTCCTACACCCCCCTGGCCCCTGGACTTCCTACACCCCCCGTGCCCCCTGGACTTCCTACACCCCCCGTGCCCCCTGGACTTCCTTCACCCCCGTGCCCCCTGGACTTCCTACACCCCCCTGCCCCCTGGACTTCCTACACCCCCCTGCCCCCTGGACTTCCTACACCCTCTGTGCCCCCTGGACTTCCTACACCCCCCCCCCCCCCCCCCCCCCCCCCGGACTTCCTCTCTGTCTCTCTCCTTGGCCCTGGCACCCCGCTATGCACCTACCTTCTCCACCTTTAAGTCCATGATATATCCCTCTGTGAAGAGGAATGAACAAGAAAGGGGAGTAAGGTTGGATGGGAAGTGGAGAATGAGGGGGGGATGACGAGAGAGAGACCAGAAAGCGTCATTAATATACAACCTCTCAGTAAATACCATCTACACACCAGCTGAAACCAGACTATAACTTGAAATGTTACCTCTTTTTCCTCTGCTATCACACCCTCACATACAGTGTTGTGCCTCTGAGGTTAGCTGTGAGATCATCTTCATCGTTGGGTTGTCTGGGTCTAGATAAATACACCTCTCACAGGCACCCTTATCATCCAAGCTAGGCCTTGCTAGCTCTAATCCACCCTGACAACTACCTTTAAACTAACTAATAGCCCCCGCCAGCCACATTTAATTGGAAATCTATGGCTGCATTTATTTTAGAGCAGAGCTGACGAGTGAGTCTCTGCTTTTATATATTATCAAACTGCACACAATCACTAAAGGCAAGACAGCGACATATATTTCATGGGCAATACCTTTATCAATACATGTACAGGAGGAGGGAGGAGAGGGTTGGAAGGGGACTTTTGCGTGGGTGTTTGTCAAATCAAATCAAAATGTATTGGTTGCGTACACAGATTTGCAGATGTTGTCGCAGGTGGAGCAAAATACTTGTTTCTAGCTCCAACATTGCAGTAATACCTAGCAATGAATAAAATAACAATATACATAATCCAGAAAAAAAATAAGTGATATAGGCTGAGCAATGACTAGTATACAATATATATATATATATAAAGTGTGTGAAACAGTATGTACAGTGCATTCGAAAAGTATTCAGACCCCTTGACTTTTTCCACATTATTCTAAAATTGATTACACACAATACCCCATAATGACAAAGCAAAAACAGGTTTTTAGAAATTTTGCAAATGTATGAAAACAATAAAACACTATCATATTTACAAAAGTATTCAGACCCTTTACTCAGTACTTTGTTGAAGCACCTTTGGCAACGATTACAGCCTCGAGTATTCTTGGGTATGACACTACAAGCTTGGCACACCTGTGTTTGGGGAGTTTCTCCTATTCTCCTCTGCAGATCCTCTCAAGCTCTGTCAGGTTGGATGGGAAGCATCGCTGCACAGCTATTTTCAGGTCTCTCCAGAGATGTTCGATCGGGTTCAAGTCCGGGCTCTGGCTGGGCCCCTCAAGGACATTCAGAGACAGCCACTCCTACATTGCCTTGGATGTGTGCTTAGGGTCGTTGTCCTGTTGGAAGGTGAACCTTTGCCCCAGTCTGAGGTCCTGAGTGCTCTGGAGCAGGTTCTCATCAAGGATCTCTCTGTACTTTGCTCTGTTCATCTTTCCCTCGATCCTGACTAGTCTCCCAGTCCCTGCCGCTGAAAAACTTCCCCACAGCATGATGCTGCCACCACCATGCTTCACCGTAGGGATGGTGCCAGGTTTCCTCCAGACGTGATGCTTGGCATTCAGGCCAAAGAGTTCAGTCTTGGTTTCTTCAGACCAGAGAATCTTGTTTCTCATGGTCTGAGTCCTTTAGGTGCCTTTTGGCAAACTCCAAGCAGGCTGTCATGTGCCTTTTACTGAGGAGTGGTTTTTGTCTGGCCACTCTACCATAAAGGCCTGATTGGTGGAGTGCTGCAGAGATGGTTGTCTTTCTGGAAGGTTCTCCCATCTCCACAGAAGAACTCTGGAGCTCTGTCAGAGTGACCATTGGGTTCTTGGTCACCTCCCTGACGAAAGCCCTTCTCCCCCAGTTGCTCAGTTTGGCCAGGCGGCCAGCTCTAGGAAGAGTCTTGGTGGTTCTAAACTTCTTCCATTTAAGAATGATGGAGGCCACTGTGTTCTTGGGGACCTTCAATGCTGCAGACATTTTTTGGTACCCTTCCCCAGATCTGTGCCTCGCCACAATCCTGTCTCGGAGCTCTACGGACAATTCCTTCGAGCTCATGGCTTGGTTTTTGCTCTGACATGCATTGTCAACTGTGGGACATTTATACAGACAAGTTTGTGCCTTTCCAACTCATGTCCAATCAATTGAATTTACCACAGGTGGACTCCAAGTTGTAGAAACATCTCAAGGATGATCAATGGAAAACAGGATGTACCTGAGCTCAATTTCGAGTCTAATAGCAAAGGGTCTAAAAACTTAAGCAAATAAGACATTTCTGTTTTTTGTTTTTTAAACATTTGCAAGAATGTCTAAAAAATCTGTTTTCGCTTTGTCATTATGGGGTATTGTTTGTAGATTGATGAGGAAAAACAATTTCATCAATTTTAAAATAAGGCTGTAACGTAACATGTGGAAAAAGGGAAGGGGTCTGAATACTTTCCGAATGCACTGTAAACATTATTAAAGTGAGCAGTGTTCAATGACTCTATGTACTGTACATAAGGTAGCGGTCTCTAAGGTTCAGGGTAGAGTACCGGGCGGAAGCCGGCTAGAACAGTGACTGAGATGCAGGCCAAGGAACTGGGTGGAGGCCAGCTAGTGGTGACTATTTAACAGTCTGATGGCCTGGAGAGAGAAGCTGTTTATCAGTCTCTCGGTCCCAGCTATGATGTACCTGTACTGTCTCCGCCTTCTAGATGGTAGCGGGGTAAACAGGCCGTGGCTCGGGTGGCTGAGGTCCTTGTTTGTGTGTATGTTTGTATGTCCAAGGGAAGGGCATTATAAGAGAAAGGTGTAGAACAGGCTTGTGTCTAACAACGAGAGGATATTAACTTCACTGTACTTGTGCATGTGACAATAAAATACCTCTATACGCTTCAGATCGTCATCAGTTGGGTATGCTGGCATTGTACTGTCCATTCAAAATGATAGATTATACATTCTACAACTGTGAATAAAACATGCTTGAATGTGGACTACAAATGTGTGGGTTGGCAAGGGATATCATTATTACAGCATAAGACAAACATTGCTTCTATCTGAATGCACAGTGGGCAAATCTGAAATGACAAGTCATTCCCCCTGGTTAAAAGTAGGGCACTATATGGGGAAAATATTGACATTTGAGACACAGACTGTATATTTCCCGGATCTTTTGGGGTCTCCATGATAATTGCAGACACCACTGCCAAGTAGGGTAAGTCTCCTAGGACTGGAGGGTCTATGCCCCAAATGGCACCCTATGGACCGTGGTTAAAGGTAGTGCACTGCAAAAAGTATAGGGTTAGAGGTTTGACCGCAAGTACAGATGTAGGTTCTTAATTTGACAGTTTGCTACAGTAGGAAAATAATTCTGGAAGCAAAGGAAATGAATTATTATGTGGATTATAATTAATGGACATTTCTGTAAGGGTTGATACATTTTTCGTAAGAGAAAATGAAGTCTGAAATTTGTAAGTGGAAGTTACAAACTTCAGAATCCTTTTTTAAACATCAAATACACTAAACGTTTTAAATATCCTGCATTGCAGAAAAGCTCTCCTAAAACAGGGTGATCAAATTAAGATCCTACATTTAGCGCAGACTATCCCCTGACTTCTCTGCAGTATGTAGCGGTGAGACAGGAAGGCTGAGAGTTCTCTGCAGTATGTGGTGGAGACAGTAAGGCTGAGAGTTCTCTGCAGTATGTAGCGGTGAGACCAGAAGGCTTAGAGTTCTCTGCAGTATGTAGCGTGAGACCGGAAGGCTGGCTGAGAGTTCTCTGCAGTATGTAGCGGTGAGACAGGAAGGCTGAGAGTTCTCTGCAGTATGAAGTGGTGAGACAGGAAGGCTGAGAGTTATCTGCAGTATGTAGCGGTGAGACAGGAAGGCTGAGAGTTCTCTGCAGTATGTAGCGGTGAGATGGGGATGCTTAGAGTATAGAGAAATGCATAATGTTGTGATGCCTTACAGTTTGAATACTGGAACTTATGGAGATCATGTGTCAAATGAGGGTGTGTGTGTGTACTGTATGTGTACATTTGTGTGTGTTTATGTTCCATAATTATACCCACCAGATAATGCCAAACAAGGTCACATCACCTGGATCTGTGTTCTGTAGAGTTCTACTGTGGGTGTGTGTGTATCCTTGACGATGTGTCTGTGTGTGTGTATGTGTGTTCGTGCCTGTATGTGTGTGTCTGCGCCTATGTGTGTAACTGTGTGATTTAAAGCTTTGTGGTTAGGGGCCAATTAATCAGTGGTAGCTGTCACCATGAGTAAGGCTTATGTACGTGCAGTATGTGTTCGCCTCTCTCTGGGAGACACCAGCCTGGACAAAAAGCTTACCTTCATTAACATCTACGGGATCAGTGTCCCGTATACGGGATGGTTGAGCTAACGTGCGCTAATGTGATTAGCATGACTGTTGAAAGTAACATCAAACTTTCCAGGACATAGACATGTCTTATATGGGCAGAAAGCTTAAATTCTTGTTAATCTAACTGCACTGTCCAATTTACAGTAGCTATTACAGTGTAAAAATACCATGTTATTGTTTGAGGAGAGTGCACAACAACAAAAAACTTATCACGGCAACTGGTTTGATACATTCACCTCTGAAGGTAAATAATGTTCTTACATTCAGTAATCTTGCTCTGATTTGTCATCCTAAGGGTCCCAGAGATAAAATGTAGCATAGTTTTGTTTGATAAAATCCATTTTTATATTCAAATGTAGGAACTGGATTCTACAGTTTGAACCCCTGCTGTCTCTGGCTTCACAACCACCCCGCCCGGCCATCTAGACGTGTGAAAGTTAGTGTATGATCCATCATGTATGATATTCCTGGGAGTGTGTAACTTACATTTTGTATTACCATATCATTTTTGTATGTTCTCTATAGTTATGTACTTGAAAATGTATCAATTGACCAATTCGGCACATTTGGGCAGACTTGATACAAAATAGTCCAGTAATGCAATGTTTCACTGGATCAATCTGAAACTTTGCACACACACTATCTAAATTGGTCAAAATCTAAATTGCGCCTAAACTGCAATATTATATTGTGGCATTTCTCTTGCATTTCAAAGATGATGAAAAAGTAAACACATTTTTGTTTGTATTATCTTTTACCAGATCTAATGTGTTATATTCTCCTACATTAATTTCATATTTCCACAAACTACAATGTGTTTCCTTTCAAATGGTATCAAGAATATGCATATCCTTGCTTCAGGTCCTGAGCTACAGGCAGTTAGATTTGGGTATGTCATTTTAGGCGAAAATTTAAAAAATGGTCCGATCCTTATGCTGTTAAGGGCAAGGTACATTTTACATTTACCAGAGCGACTTACAGTTAGTGAGTGCATATATATATTTTTTTCATACTGGCCCCCCATGGGAATCGAACCCACAACCCTGGCATTGCAAACGCCATCCCTGCCGGCCAAACCCTCCCCTACCTTGGACGACGCTGGGCCAATTGTGCGCCGCCCCATGTCTCCCGGTCGCGGCCGGCTACGACAGAGCCTGGATTCGAACCAGGATCTCTAGTGGCACAGTTAGCACTGCGATGCAGTGCCTTAGACCACTGCGCCACTCGGGAGGTTAAAGTGCCCCCTCCATCCATCTCTCCCCCTCTCCACTTTCCTCCTCCTCTCTCATCTCTCCATCTGTATCTAAGATTAATAGAGTGCTTCTGTAGAAGTAGATAGTAGATATAATCACACATAAGACAATCACAGGAAAAAAGTTGCGTAGAAACAAGTTGAAGTCGCTCTGGATAAGAGCGTCTGCTAAATGAGTAAACTGTAAACTGTGTGCCATTCTTGTGACATTGAGAGAAAAATGTGAGTGTTCTTTTTTTTTTTGATAGACCTGTCAGTAGTTGCTATGCCGGTAAAACAGTATGTTGATTTGTTAGACTCTCATGCCCAAAGTTATTGCCTTTAGAGAATAAATTAATTTTATTCGATTGAATTATGCACGTCAAACGTGTTCCAAACAAAGATGGCATGACAAAATGCATTGAATAAACAAAGAATGTCAGACGTTTGTTTCCTTGTCATGAAAGACAATCATTTAGTGTGGCAAAGAAAAACAAATTATACTTCAATCACCTTGAGAAAACCTCCAGAAAACAAAAACATCATCACAATGTCACAGTCTCACTGCCATGCTTCACCTTCAATTCCACCTCACCCAACATCCAGTCACAGAGTTAACACATCTCAGCACGTCTCAACATCCCGCCACCTCACTGGACAACCTTTTAGCGGCTCCTCTTTATTCTGACACACGATTCGTGAAAACACTCAAAAGCATCGGCTGCTCCTGCTCTGTTCGGCTGCTAGTGGGATGGATTGACCGTGAGTGATGAATTTGCATAGTAATTGATAATTACTCAAAGATCAGCGGGGCCGTTGTTCTCTCTGACGGCTCCGTGTGTTCCCGCTCAGATTTAGGTCAGCTAAAAGGAGAAGTATAATTGAGTGCCTTGTGACTTAATTAACGATCTTACACTAATTACAGCAAAATGAATGGAGATGGAGGAGAGAGGGAGGCCCGACATTATGTTGTGATTGTCAGAGCAAGTGTTATCCGGGAGCTCACCTGGCCTGTATGGAAATCGCTTTATCTAGAATCTAGAACATAGGCCCTCTATGCACACAAAATGGCATGTGTACTGACACATACACACACACACACACACACACACACACACACACACACACACACACACACACACACACACACACACACACACACACACACACACAAGGACATACGCAAGGACACACACCCCAGGGTGCATGCACGCACGCTCATATACACACACATTCAGACACACCCCAGTGGGCTTTGAGTCATGGGGAGTGTCCTAATTTTGAGGGGAGATGTTCAGAGTTGGTTTTAAATTCACCCGTAGCCCTCCCCGGTCTCTCTCTTTCTAGCATTGCACAGGTCATTTAGATCCATCTCTGAATCCATTTGCCGGTGGTGGTTTTCAGGAATGATTCCTCATCATTCTTGACTTTTTTCTACCTCATTTCTCTTATCATTGTAGCCTTTTTTCTATCTTCATTTCTCTTATTATTGTAGCCTTTTTTCTATCTTCATTTCTCTTATTATTGTAGCCTTTGTTCAACCCTGATTTCCTTCTCTACACCCTTCTTTGTACATACCTTTTTCACGTTTCATTCCCCCCTCTCTCTCTCTCTCTCTCTCTCTCTCTCTCTCTCTCTCTCTCTCTCTCTCTCTCTCTCTCTCTCTCTCCCCCCCCCCCAAATTGATCTGTAATTGTCCTCCTCTGTCCCACCTGTCAACATCTCCTCTGTCAGCTAATCTGACAATGGCAAGCTAACGACTGACACAATTTCCTCTGCGTTTCATGACGAGTAAATCATTCCATCACATCAACGCATGCAGCTTCACACCATGACACAAGAAAGACCAAAATCCAGAGAGAGAAAGAAGGAAAAAAGTATTCCAGCTGTTTGTTAACTGAGGGCAGGGGGGTATATGCTATTTTTCTCTCCTTCTTTAGGAGTGTGTTCTCTTCATCTGTCCAGGTTCCTCCTATTTCTGTCAAGATGAGTGAGAATGACATGTGAATACGTCATCAGGGAGCAGGATCCTGTGTTGGAGCATGCTCACTGGGGCCCTACCGCACCAACTATTAGCATTTCAAAGCCCTCTCCTTTACGGCTATAATTCCATCTAAAGCAATTATTAAATTAACATTCATAAGTGCTGACTAGGACGAAGATCATGTTTTTAAAAAAGAGGATTGCCTGCATTGGTAATGAAGAGAAGAGAAGGTAGGGTGAAAGGGATCAAAGCTACGGTAATCCCCATGGTAAAAAGGATGGGAATTTGAATGGCCTCTAAATCAAATCAAATTGTATTCGTCACATGCTTTGTAAACAACAAGTGTGGACAGTGAAATGCTTACATACTACCTTCCCAACAATGTAGAGAGAAGGAAAACAGAGAAATAATAGTAACGATAACTTGGCTATATACAAGGGGTACCAGTACCGAGTCAATGTGCAGGGGTACGATAGGGGGAGTAGAAGGGAGGGAGGCAATAGCCCCACTGGAGGAGAGACTCTTGGGGAGAAGGAGAGTGTGGGGATTTGGGGGGAGAGAGGAACCTATAAATAGGGTCTGAGGGAAAAGTGGGAGTTACTCTAGAATATAATTCCTGATCACCTGAGAGATACAAACTCAGAAGACAAGATCTGCTGGTCTGGTCAAAAGTAGTGCACTAAATACGTAATAGGGACGAAGACCAGGTCCCACGAGAGGAATGTGTTCATTATTTTTTTTTTGTACCGGCATGCTACGGTCTTGCTCATTCCGAGCTTCAACTGTTACAACTACAGGTATAGAACTAATTATCTATCTGTCAGCGAGCCAATGAATGCATTGACTGGTCTGCAATATCCTTCAGACTTTTGCTGGTCCATTGAGCAGAACATTTAGAATGATTCTGTGAAGAGAAGGCTACTCCCCATAAGCACACAATACAATTGAAGTGCAATGCTATACGATTCAGTTTGACTGATGGATTGTAGTTGCTGGACTTTCAAACCACTTCTTCCTAAGGACTCTCTCTTATCCCATCTCTTATTGGGAGGTATGTACAGACATAACTTCCAAGGTACAGACATAACTAAGGTTCACAGGAAGTTGGAGATACTGTACAAGAACAGTTGAAAAGATTTCTGCCAAGACGTCCCCTTTCTCTCTTATTAATGTAAATGTTCTTTCTATTCACCTTCTTCTTTTAACTCCACCACAGTACGTATCCACTTCCCTCCGGTTTCCCCTCTTCTCTTTCAGTTTTCTTTTTCCCCTCTCTTGTTATTCTGAACCATCATTATTTAATGATAAGACAGTTACGGAGGGGGACCAAAGGGCCTTGCCTTGGTCTACAGTTGAAATGAAACTAGGAGAATGAAACACTAACACTATAACTTTGACAACTGTAAGGAAGAAGTTTGGTTTTAAGCAGCCCCTAGCTTTATCTAAGAGGTAGAGAAGGAGGCAGCAACCCTTGTCTGGTTTATAGATTAAGGTACACTGGAGAACAGCACAAAGTTCATTTGCTGCATGTGTACCTTGCTTTAATGATCATCTAACAGAAAAATATATTTCAGAAATGTCCTTGCAAGGTCAGTGAGCAGACAGTATTCACACTGAGAGAATATTGTTCAAATATTATTTTGCTGGAAGCACTGCAATGTACAGGATACACAGCATTGGGAAACTCTGCTCTGGTAATATTGAAGTCTGCTGCATGTTTTTCACAGATTGCCTGTCAATCAATATCAGTGTAGACATAGACCTTAAGCACAGATCTAGGATCAGTTCACCCTCCCCCAATCCTAATCTTCACCATGAGGTGACAAATAACAAAACTGACCTTAGACCATTGTCTACGTACAACCCCCTCCTTTACTCTATATTGTGTTAATACAGCTGAAGTGACACCTGCCTACTCCTTTCATCCTGCTTGTCCCTTTCAGCTGAGCCTCACCGAGACAACAAAAGCAGTCTGTTTGCTCTCCTGTTGCATCCTAAATGGCACCCTATTCCCTATAGAGTGCGGTACTTTTGACCAGAGCTCTATGGGCCTATTAGGGAATATAAATGGCATAGGGAGCCATTCAGGACGCGGTCCCTGTCTCGTTCTTTTTTTCACGTCTGCAATTAATACGTTTACTTCTCAGCCATTCCTTGTTCTTCAAAGACCCATCAAGGGAACAGCTGTCTCACCAACCAACAAAGTCCTCCCTCTCTCTTTCGCTCTCTTCCTCTTTCCATCCCTCACCTCCCCGTTTCCCATCCCGCACTCTCTCTACTGTATAACTCTGGCCTGAAAAATAAACTTTGACACATCGGCGAGGAAAAAGGTACAGGATATAGAAATAATTGGGGATCTGCAATCCTCAACGACAGGTGACACACTTGTGAGAGAAATCATGGTGATAGCGATGATGTCTCTGTTGAAAATGCCAACAGCACCAACAGCAAACCCTACTTCACTTGGCAATCATTCTCTGTGTCTCTTTCTATGTATTCATTTGATTCCTCCCAAGATGCAGGCTGAGCAATCCAGGTACACACTACCAACTGTTACTCATTTCAGACATGATTTGAGCCACAATACCCGGCGCTCGAGTCTCCGGAGTGGTGCACTTTGGGATATGACTACTGCCTCCTCGCGGCGTTATGATTTGTCTAATCTGGTATGCCCTCTGGGAGATGAGTAAGACTCCAACTGGCTGGCTAACAATCCTACCTCCCTCTCATGTCTCTCTCTCTTTCTCATTTCCTCTCTTTCTATGCAGCAATTTCTCTCACACACATCATCCTCTCACTCCAACCACCACAGCACATACAGGTGTATCCAGTCAGGGAAAATAGATGGTGTTAGATAACACACAGGTGTATCCAGCCAGTGAGAATAGATGGTGTTAGATAACAATTCAGATGAGATGGACCAGCCATATCATGGTGTCTCAGTAAACTGATGTCTTAAGAAACCTGCGATGAATGACATATGATGTTCCATGAAATGTCATGATGACAATGGTTGCATCACAAATGGCACTCTATTCCCTTTAGAATAACTTCTTTAGACCAGGGCCCATAGGGCTCTAGTCAAAAGTAGTGTATGGGCCCAGGTCAAAAATAGTGCAGGACAAGATGGCGCCGATAGATATGGACACCCTGTTCTTTGGCTCCTAAGCAACTTTGCTGTATTTAAAAAAAAATTTTATCACATTATTTGCTCAGAACTTGTTTTTGCATTGTTACCTACAGCTGAAAATAACTTTTGGATGTTAGATCGGTGTTCACGCACCAGTATTTTGACCAGAAATGCGACTTTCCTGAATTGGAACATTTGCTCGTACCCCCGGAGGCAATTCCACTCATCCCAGAGGCTGCTCCAAGATGCCGCCGATGGAGAAGAGGTATACAGAGTGAACTTTTAGTCTGAATCAGGAGGCATGTATACCATCCGCCGCGTCAGAACATATTTTCGCCAATGTTCAGTCCCTGGACAATAAAGTAGACGAGCTCAGGGCGAGAATATCCTTCCAGAGAGACATCAGGGACTGTAACATACTCTATTTCATGGAATCATGGCTCTCTCCAGATATACTGTCCCTGTCCATACAGCCAGCTGGGTCCTCAGTACATCGTGCAGAAAGGAAGAAAGAGCTCTAAGGGAAAAAGAAAGGCGGAGGTGTGTGTCATGATTAACTACTCATGATGTGATTGTGGTAAGGTACAGGAACTCAAGTCCTTTTGTTCACCTGACCTGGAATACCTCAATCAAATGCAGACCAAGATAATTTTCTTCGGTCATCGGCACAGCCGTGTATATTCCCCCTCAAGCCGATACCAAGACGGCGCTCAAGAAAATACACTGGACTTTGTGCAAACTGGAAACCGCATATCCTGAGGCCGTATTTATTATAGCTGGGGACTATAATAAAGCAAATCTGAGGAAAACGCTACCGAAGTTTTATCAACACATTGTCTGCACTACTCGTGCCTCAAAAACGCCACTGACTCGTGACTGAGTTCATCACGAAGTCCATAGGGGATGTTGTTCCCAAACCAAAAAATGTGGATAGATGGCAGCATTCGCTCGAAACAACTGAAAGAGTGAACTATCGCATTTAACCACGGCAAGGTGACTGGGAAAATCGATTAAGTATAAACAGTCCATACCCTCCGTAAGGCAATAAAACAGGCAAAACGTTTGTTCAGACCGGTTCACCCCAAACTTTAGTCTCTGTCAATAGCCGGCTATCACCCGGTACTCAACACTGCACCTTAGAGCTGCCCTATGTACATAGTCATGGAACACTAGTCACTTTAATAATGTTTACATACTGTTTTACCATCTACTTTGTGCATGACACAAGTAATTTTTCCAACAATTGTTTATAGACAGATTATTTCACTTATAACTCACTGTTCGGGTGGTTCAGTGAAACAATTTTAGTTTCTGAGGTAGAAGTTTTTGGTGAGGGAGGCCCTGCTCTCTCCTCTCCCAGATGCTTAGCTCATTTCATTCCGATCTCCTCTGCATTTTTGTAGCCATTTGCTACAGCCTGTCAACTATGCCTCTGCCTATCCCTGTTCTCTCCTCTCTGCACAGGCTACACAAACGCACCACACCGCGTGGCTGCTGCCTCTCTAACCTGGTGGTCCCTGCACGCACCCCACACCTGGAGTTCCAGGTCGCAGGCAGCCTCTGGAACTGCCGTTCTGCTGCCAACAAAGCTGACTTCATCCCAGCCTATGCCAACCTCCAGTCCCTCGACTTCCTGGCGCTGACGGAAACATGGATCACCACTGAAAACACTGCTACTCCTACTGCTCTCTCCTCGTCTGACCATGTGTTCTCGCATACCCCGAGAGCATCTGGTCAGAGGGGTGGTGGTACAGGAATCCTCATCTCTCCCAAGTGGACATTCTCAATTTTTCCCCTAACCCATCTGTCTATCTCCTCATTTGAATTCCATGCTGTCACAGTCACTAGCCCATTTAAGCTTAATATCCTTGTCATATATCGCCCTCCAGGTTCCCTTGGAGAGTTCATCAATGAGCTTGACGCCTTGATAAGTTCCTTCCCTGAGGATGGCTCACCCCTCACAGTTTTGGGGGATTTCAACCTCCCTATGTCCACATTTGACTCATTTCTCTCTGCCTCCTTCTTTCCACTCCTCTCCTCTTTTGACCTCACCCTCTCACCGTCCCCCCCTACTCACAAGGCAGGCAATACGCTTGACCTCATCTTCACTAGATGCTGCTCCTCTACTAATCTCACTGCAACTCCCCTCCATGTCTCCGACCACTACTTTGTTTCCTTTTCTCTCTCGCTCTCCTCCCACACTACTCACTCTGCCCCTACACAGATGGTAATGCGCCGCCGCAACCTTCGCTCTCTCTCTCCCACTACTCTCTCCTCTTCCATCCTATCATCTCTTCCCTCTGCTCAATCCTTCTCCCTCCAATCTCCTGATTCTGCCTCCTCAACCCTCCTCTCCTCCCTTTCTGCATCCTTTGACTCTCTGTGTCCCCTATCCTCCCGGCCGGCTCGGTCCTCCCCTCCAGCTCCGTGGCTTGATGACTCATTGCGAGCTCACAGAACAGAGCTCCGGGCAGCGGAGCGGAAATGGAAGAAAACTAAACTCCCTGCCGACCTGGCATCTTTTCACTCCCTCCTCTCTACATTTTCTTCATCTGTTTCTGCTGCTAAGGCCACCTTCTACCACTCTAAATTCCAAGCATCTGCCTCTAACCCTAGGAAGCTCTTTGCCACATTTTCCTCCCTCCTGAATCCTCCCCCCCCCCCCTCTCTCTCTGTGGATGACTTCGTCAACCACTTTGAAAAGAAGGTTGACGACATCCGATCCTCGCTTGTTAAGTCTAATGACACTGCTGGTCCTGCTCACACTGCCCTACCCTATGCTTTGACTTCTTTCTCCCCTCTCTCTCCAGATAAAATCCTGCGACTTGTGACTGCAGGCCGCCCAACAACCTGCCCGCTTGACCCCATCCCCTCCTCCCTTCTCCAGACCATCTCCGGTGACCTTCTCCCCTACCTCACCTCGCTGATCAACTCATCCTTGACCGCTGGCCATGTCCCTTCCGTCTTCAAGAGAGCGAGAGTTGCTCCCCTTCTCAAAAAACCAACACTCGACCCCACTGATGTCAACAACTACAGACCAGTATCCCTTCTTTCTTTTCTTTCCAAAACTATTGAGCGTGCCGTCTTTAGCCAACTCTCTTGCTATCTCTCTCAGAATGACCTTCTTGATCCAAACCAATCAGGTTTCAGGACTGGTCATTCAACTGAGACTGCTCTTCTCTGTGTCACGGAGACTCTCCGCACTGCTAAAGCTAACTCTCTCTCCTCTGCTCTTGTCCTTCTAGACCTGTCTGCTGCCTTTGATACTGTGAACCATCAGATCCTCCTCTCCACCCTCTCCGAGCTGGGCATCTCCGGCGCGGCTCACTCCTGGATTGCGTCCTACCTGACCGGTCGCTCCTACCAAGTGGCGTGGCGAGAAGCTGTCTCCACACCACGTGCTCTCACCACTGGTGTCCCCCAGGGCTCAGTTCTAGGCCCTCTCCTTTTCTCCCTATACACCAAGTCACTTGGCTCTGTCATATCCTCACATGGCCTTTCCTATCATTGCTACGCTGACGATACACAACTAATCTTCTCCTTTCCCCCTTCTGATAACCAGGTGGCGAATCGCATCTCTGCATGTCTGGCAGACATATCAGTATGGATGACGGATCACCACCTCAAGCTGAACCCTGGCAAGACGGAGCTGCTCTTCCTCCCGGGGAAGGACTGCCCGTTCCATGATCTCGCCATCACGGTTGACAACTCCGCTGTGTCCTCCTCCCAGAGTGCGAAGAGCCTAGGCGTGACCCTGGACAACACCCTGTCGTTCTCCGCCAACATCAAGGCGGTGACCCGCTCCTGCAGGTTCATGCTCTACAACATTCGGAGAGTACGACCCTGCCTTACACAGGAAGCGGCACAGGTCCTAATCCAGGCACTTGTCATCTCCCGGCTGGACTACTGCAACTCGCTGTTGGCTGGCCTCCCTGCCTGTGCCATTAAACCCCTACAACTCATCCAGAATGCCGCAGCCCATCTGGTGTTCAACCTTCCCAAGTTCTCTCACGTCACCCCCTCCTCCGCACACTCCACTGGCTTCCAGTTGAAGCTCGCATCCGCTACAAGACCATGGTGCTTGCCTATGGAGCAGTGAGGGGAACGGCACCTCTGTACCTTCAGGCTCTGATCAGTCCCTACACCCAAATGAGGGCATTGCGTTCATCCACCTCTGGCCTGCTGGCTCCCCTTCCTCTGCGGAAGCATAGTTCCCGCTCAGCCCAGTCAAAACTGTTCGCTGCTCTGGCACCCCAATGGTGGAACAAGCTCCCTCACGACGCCAGGACAGCGGAGTCACTCACCACCTTCCGGAGACATTTGAAACCCCACCTCTTTAAGGAATACCTGGGATAGGATAAAGTAATCCTTCTACCCCCCCCCCCCCCCAAAAAAAAATTGTAAAGTGGTTATCCCACTGGCTATAGGGTGAACGCACCAATTTGTGAGTCGCTCTGGCTAAGAGCGTCTGCTAAATGACGTTAATGTGCCCTTGAGCAAGGCACTTAACCCTAATTGCTCCTGTAAGTCGCTCTGGATAAGAGCGTCTGCTAAATGACTAAAATGTAAAATGTAAAAATGTATCACAATTCCAGTGGGTCAGAAGTTCACATACACTAAGTTGACTGTGCCTTTAAACAGCTTGGAAAATTCCAGAAAATGATGTCATGGCTTTAGAAGCTTCTGATAGGCTAATTTACATCATTTGAGTCAATTTGAGGTGTACCTGTGGATGTATTTCAAGGCCTCTTTCAAACTCAGTGCCTCTTTGCTTGACATCATGGGAAAATCTAAAGAAATCAGCCAAGACCTCAGAAAAATAATTGTAGACCTCCACAAGTCTGGTTCATCCTTGGGAGCAATTTCCAAATGCCTGAAGGTACCACGTTCATCTGTACAAACAATAGTACACAAGTATAAACACCATGGGACCACGCAGCCATCATACCGCTCAGGAAGGAGACGCGTTCTGTCTCCTAGAGATGAACGTACTTTGGTGCGAAAAGTGCAAATCAATCCCAGAACAACAGCAAAGGACCTTGTGAAGATGCTGGAGGAAACAGGTACTAAAGTATCTATATCCACAGTAAAACGAGTCCTACCTCGACATAACCTGAAAGGCCTCTCAGCAAGGAATAAACCACTGCTCCAAAACCGCCATAAAAAAGCCAGACTACGGTTTGCAACTGCACATGGGGACAAAGATCATACTTTTTGGAGAAATGTCCTCTGGTCTGATTAAACAAAAAATAGAACTGTTTGGCCATAATGACCATCATTATGTTTGGAGGAAAAAGGGAGTTCTTGCAAGCCGAAGAAGCCGAAGAACACCATCCCAACCGTGAAGCACGGGGGTGGCAGCATCATGCTGTGGGGGTGCTTTGCTGCAGGAGGGACTGGTGCACTTCACAAAATAGATGGCCTCATGAGGAAGGAAAATTATGTGGATATATTGAAGCAACATCTCAAGACATCAGTCAGGAAGTTAAAGCTTGGTCGCAAATGGGTCTTCCAAATGGACAATGACCCCAAGCATACTTCCAAAGTTGTGGCAAAATGGCTTAAGGACAACAAAGTCAAGGTACTGGAGTGGCCATCACAAAGCCCTGACCTCAATCCTATAGAAAATGTGTGGGCAGAACTGAAAAGCGTGTGTGAGCAAGGAGGTCTACAAACCTGACTCAGTTACCCAGCTCTGTCAGGAGGAATGGGCCAAAATTCACCCAACTTATTGTGGGAAGCTTGTGGAAGGCTACCCGAAACGTTTGACCCAAGTTAAACAATTTAAAGGCAATGCTACCAAATACTAATTGAATGTATGTACACTTCTGACCCACTGGGAATGTGATGAATGAAATAAAAGCTGAAATAAATTATTTTCTCTACTATAATTCTGACATTTCACATTCTTAAAATAAAGTGGTGATCCTAACTGACCTAAGACAGGGAATTTCTACTAGAATTAAATGTCAGGAATTGTGAAAACTGAGTTTAAATATATTTGGCTAAGGTGTATGTAAACTTCCGACTTCAACTGCATACAGTATTCATCCCCCTTGGTGTTTTTCCTATTTTGTTACATTATAACCTGTAATTTAAATGGATTTTTATTTAGATATAATGGAATGGACATACACAAAATAGTCCAAATTGGTGAAGTGAAATGAAAAATATAACTTGTTTCAAAAAATGCTAAAAAATAAATACAGAAAAGTGGTGCGTGCATATGTATTCACCCACTTTGCTATGAAGCCCCTAAATATGATCTGGTGCAACCAATTACCTTCAGAAGTCACATAATTAGTTAAATAAAGTCCACCTGTGTGCAATCTAAGTGTCACATGATCTCAGTATATATACACCTGTTCTGAAAGGCCCTAGAGTCTGCAACTCCACTAAGTAAGGGACACCACCAAGCAAGCGGCACCATGAAGACCAAGGAGCTCTCCAAACAGGTCAGGGACAAAGTTGTGGAGAAGTATAGATCAGGGTTGGGTTATAAAACAATATCCCAAACTTTGAACATCCCACGGAGAACCATTGAATCCATAATTAAAAAATGGAAAGAATATGGCACCACAACAAACCTGCCAAGAGAGGGCCGCCCACCAAAACTCACGGACCAGGCAAGGAGGGCATTAATCAGAGAGGCAACAGAGACCAAAGATAACCCTGAAGGAGCTGCAAAGCTCCACAGCGGAGATTGGCGTATCTGTCCATAGGACCACTTTAAGCCGTACACTCCACAGAGCTGGGCTTTATGGAAGAGTGGCCAGAAAAAAAGCCATTGTTTAAATAATTATTTTTTGAAAAAAAGTTTGGTGTTTGCCAAAAGGCATGCGGGAGACTCTCCAAACATATGAAACAAAGTACTATGGTCAGATGAGACTAAAATTGAGCTTTTGGCCATCAAGCAAAACGCTATGTCTGGCGCAAACCCAACACCTGCCATCACCCCGAGAACACCATCCAGGTTCACCTTCCAGCAGGACAATTACCCTTTATTTTTATTTTATTTATTATATATTTCTTTTTTATTATTAATTATTTAACCAGGTAAGCCAGTTGAGAACAACTTTTCATTTACAACTGCGACCTGGCCAAGATAAAGCAAAGCAGTGCGATAAAAACAACAACAACACAGAGTTACATATGGAATAAACAAAACGTACAGTCAATAACACAATAGAAAATCTTAATACAGTGTGCAAATGTAGTAAGTTATGGAGGTAAGGCATTAAATAGGCCATAGTGCAAAATAATTACAATTTAGTATTAACACTGGAGTGATAGAAGTGCAAATAGAGATACTGGGGTACAAATGAGCAAAATAAATAACAATGTAAATAACGATATGGGGATGAGGTAGTTGGGTGGGCTAATTACAGATGGGCTGTGTACAGGTGCAGTGATCGGTAAGGTGCTCTGACAACTGATGCTTAAAGTTAATGATGGAGATAAGAATCTCCAGCTTCAGAGATTTTTGCAGTTTGTTTCAGTCATTGGCAGCAGAGAACTGGAAAGAATGGCAGCCAAAGGAGGTGTTGGCTTTGGGGATGACCAGTGAGATATACCTGCTGGAGCGCATACTACGGGTGGGTGTTGCTATGGTGACCAATGAGCTAGGATAAGGCGGGGATTTGCCTAGCAGTGATTTATAGATGGCCTGGAGCCAGTGGGTTTGGCGACGAATATGTAGTGAGGGCCAGCTAACGAGAGCGTACAGGTCACAGTGGTGGGTAGTTGTCACGAGGTGAGGTGTATGTGTTGTGAAAGTCAGGCGCAGGACACCGAGGCTCAGTCCAACAGAGTTTACTCAAAAAATCCAAAAGGAAACGGTAAACAAACTACCTCAACAATAAGAGGCGAGCATTTACGCACCATGCGTAAAACACTAAAATAACAAACTAGAAGCAAAACACGCAGCACAACGACAGGCGAACAACAACACACAATCCTACTAAGCAAAAAGACGGAACTTATAGGACAGGTGATCAATACACAATTGGACACAGGTGTGACAGACAGACAAAAGCAATCACACACAGAAACATAGATCGGTGGCAGCTAGTACTCCGGGGACGGCGACCGCCGACGCCTGCTCGTACCAGGAGGGGAAGCAGCCTCGGCAGAATCCGTAACAGTACCCCCCCCTTGACGCGCGGCTCCAGCCGTGCGCCGACCCCGGCCTCGGGGACGGCCAGGAGGACGCGGACCCGGGCGCGTGGGATGCCCATGGTGAAACTCAGTCAGGAGGGATGGATCGAGTATGTCCCTCCTGGGCACCCAGCACCGTTCCTCCGGACCGTACCCCTCCCACTCCACGAGATACTGGAGACCACTCATCCGGCGCCTTGAGTCCAAGATGGTCCGGACCCTGTACGCCGGGGCCCCCTCGATGTCCAAAGGGGGCGGAGGGGTCTCTCCTATCTCATCCTCTTGGAGTGGGCCAGCTACCACCGGCCTGAGAAGAGACACATGGAACGAGGGGTTAATATTTTTATACTCTATAGGCAGTTGTAACCTGTAACACACCTCGTTCAATCTTCTCAGGACTTTGAAGGGCCCCACAAACCGCCGACCCAGCTTCCGGCAGGGCAGGCGGAGGGGCAGGTTTCGAGTCGAGAGCCAGACTCGATCTCCCGGTGCGTACACCGGTGCCTCACTGCGGTGACGGTCGGCGCTCGCCTTTTGGTGACGGATGGCACGCTGCAGATGGACATGGGCCGCGTCCCACGTCTCCTCCGAGCGCCGAATCCACTCGTCCACCGCAGGGGCCTCGGTCTGGCTCTCGTGCCACGGTGCCAGGACCGGCTGATACCCTAAAATACACTGGAAAGGTGTTAATCCGGTGGAGGAGTGGCGGAGAGAGTTCTGGGCCATCTCTGCCCAGGGGATATACCTCGACCACTCCTCCGGCCGGTCCCGGCAGTAGGACCTCAAAAACCTACCCACATCCTGGTTCACACGTTCAACCTGCCCATTGCTCTCTGGGTGGTACCCCGAGGTAAGGCTCACCGAGACCCCCAACCGTTCCATAAACGCCCCCCAAACTCTGGAGGTGAACTGGGGACCTCGGTCAGACACTATATCCTCGGGGACCCCATAGTGCCGGAACACATGGGTGAACAGGGCCTCAGCGGTTTGTAGGGCAGAAGGGAGACCCGGCATAGGAAGGAGACGACAGGCCTTAGAAAACCGATCCAATACGACCAAAATGGTGGTATTCCCCTGGGAGGGGGGTAGATCGGTAACGAAATCTACCGAGAGGGGGGACCATGGTCGTTGTGGAACGGGCAGGGGATGTAGCTTACCCCTGGGCAAATGTCTAGGCGCCTTACACTGGGCACACACCGAGCAGGAGGAGACATAAACCCTCACATCCCTAGCTAACGTTGGCCACCAGTATTTCATGCTAAGACAGTGCACGGTCCGGCCAATACCTGGATGTCCAGAGGAGGGTGATGTATGAGCCCAATAAATAAGTCGATCACGAACCTCGAGCGGAACGTACGTCCGCCCCACAGGACACTCGGGGGGAGTAGGGTCGGTACGCAGTGCCCGCTCGACTTCCGCATCGACCTCCCAAACCACCGGAGCCACCAAACAAGACTCCGGCAATATGGAAGTAGGCTCGTTAGACCTCTCCTCTGTGTCATACCGCCGGGACAGGGCGTCTGCCTTAGCATTCTGGGACCCTGGGATGTATGTGATCTTGAAAACAAATCGGGTTAGGAACATGTTCCACCTAGCCTGACGAGGGTTCAATCTCCTAGCTGCCCGGATGTATTCCAGGTTACGGTGATCTGTCAGAATGAGGAAAGGGTGTTGAGCCCCCTCAAGCCAATGCCTCCACACCTTTAGAGCTTGAACAACGGCTAACAGCTCCCTGTCCCCAACGTCATAGTTGCGCTCCGCCGAGCTGAGCTTCTTAGAGTAGAAGGCACAGGGGCGGAGTTTAGGTGGCGCGCCGGACCGTTGTGACAGGACTGCCCCAATACCGGTCTCAGACGCGTCCACCTCTACTTGGAAGGGTAAAGAGGGATCCGGGTGCGCCAGCACGGGAGCCGAGGTAAACAGGTTCTTAAGTTTAACAAATGCCCTGTCCGCCTCAGCCGACCACTGCAGACGAACCGGACCCCCCTTTAGTAGAGATGTAATGGGAGCTGCAACCTGTCCAAAACCCCGAATAAACCTCCGGTAGTAATTAGCAAACCCCAAGAACCGCTGCACCTCTTTTACAGTAGTTGGAGTTTGCCAATTACGCACGGCCGATACCCGGTCTACCTCTATCTCCACACCAGACGCGGACAACCGATAACCCAAAAAGGAGACGGACTCCTGGAAGAACAGGCATTTCTCTGCCTTGACATACAAGTCATGCTCCAACAGTCTTCTCAACACTTGGCGCACCTGGGCTACATGCTCGGCTCGTGTAGCAGAGTACACTAGGATGTCGTCGATGTAAACTACTACACCCTGCCTATGCATGTCCCGGAAAATCTCGTCAACAAAGGATTGGAAGACTGAAGGAGCATTCATTAACCCGTATGGCATGACGAGATACTCGTAATGACCCGAGGTTGTGCTAAATGCTGTCTTCCATTCATCCCCCTCCCTAATGCGCACCAGATTATACGCGCTCCTGAGATCTAACTTTGTGAAGAAGCGCGCGCCGCGTAATGACTCCGTCATTGTCGCAATCAGTGGAAGTGGGTAGCTGTATTTAACTGTAATCTGATTGAGACTACGGTAGTCAATACACGGACGCAATCCCCCATCCTTCTTCTTCACAAAGAAGAAACTCGAGGAGACCGGGGAAGTAGAAGGCCATATGTATCCCTGTGCCAAGGACTCGGCTATGTACGTCTCCATAGCCGCTGTCTCCTCTTGAGACAGGGGATACACATGACTCCGTGGCAGAGCCGCTCCTGTTTGGAGATTTATCGCACAGTCCCCCTGTCTATGAGGAGGTAGCCGCGCTGCCCTCGATTTACTAAACGCAAGTGCTAAATCCTCATACTCAGGGGGAATGCGCAGTGCGGGCACTTGGTTCGGACTCTCTACCGAGGTCGCCCCTAAGGAAACACCTAGACATCTCCCTACACACTGGGCAGACCACTCCATAAGAGCCCTCTGTTGCCACGCTATGGTAGGATCATGGGTGCTTAACCAGGGAAGTCCCAACACCACGGGGTACGCAGGAGAGTCAATCAGATAAAACTGAATGATCTCCTCGTGACCCCCCTGCGTTGTCATCGTCAGTGGTGCTTTGACCTCCCTGATCAGACCCGACCCCAACGGCCGGCTGTCTAAGGTGTGGACAGGAAACGGAGGTTCTACCGGCCGAAGGGGAATCCCTAACCTACCACAAAATGCCCGATCAATAAAGTTCCCAGCTGCGCCTGAATCTACTAGCGCCTTATGCTGGGAATGAGGTGCCACCTGTGGAAATCTCACAGGAATATTCATGTGACCAACAGAAAGCTCTGGGTAAGTGGGGCGCCTGCTCACCTGAAATGACTCCCCAGTGCGCGGCCTGTTGTCACCTCTCCCAAGAGACCCTCCCCAGCACCTGGCCGCGGTGTGCCCTCCACGACCGCAGGTGGTGCAGGGGATGGCTCCCCTCGGGTTCCCTCTCCTCCTCTCTCTAGCGCCAGCACCCCCGATCTCCATAGGAATAGGCTCGGAGGTGCTGGAGGGCGAAATGGACGACCCCCACTCGGGACGTCCGCGGGTGGCCAGCAGGGTGTCTAGACGGATGGAAATGTCCACCAACTGGTCAAATGACAAGTTGGTGTCCCTGCAGGCCAGCTCACGACGAACGTCCTCTCGTAGGCTACACCTGTAGTGGTCGCTGAGGGCCCTCTCATTCCACCCCGCATCCGCTGCTAGTGTCCGGAACTCCAGTGCGAACTCCTGGGCGCTCCTCTTCTCCTGTCGGAGGTGGAACAGACGCTCTCCCGCCGCTTTACCCTCCGGTGGATGATCAAAGACAGTCCTGAAGCGGCGGGAGAACTCCGCGTAGGTGATGGTTGCGGCGTCTATTCCCCTCCATTCGGCGTTGGCCCATTCCAACGCCTTGCCGGATAGACAGGAGATGAGGGCGGAGACGCTCTCGTATCCCGAGGGCGCCGGGTGTACAGTGGCCAGGTACAGTTCCACCTGTAGCAGAAATCCCTGACACCCGGCTGCAGAACCGTCATATGCCCCCGGGAGCGAGAGCCGAATACCACTGGGTTCCGGTGCTGAGAGAGGAGGACTGGCCGTTGGTGCTGGGATGGTGTGAGAAGGCGTGGGCACCTCCCGATTCATCAAACGGCGCAGTCTGTTGGACACCTCGTCCATGGCGACCCCGAGTTGCCGGATCATGGCGTCCTGGTAATTAAACCGGTCTTCCAGGGAATCGGGTATCGCCACTGTTCCTGCTGACTCCATGGAGAAGGTGTGTTGTTCTGTCACGAGGTGAGGTGTATGTGTTGTGAAAGTCAGGCGCAGGACACCGAGGCTCAGTCCAACAGAGTTTACTCAAAAAATCCAAAAGGAAACGGTAAACAAACTACCTCAACAATAAGAGGCGAGCATTTACGCACCATGCGTAAAACACTAAAATAACAAACTAGAAGCAAAACACGCAGCACAACGACAGGCGAACAACAACACACAATCCTACTAAGCAAAAAGACGGAACTTATAGGACAGGTGATCAATACACAATTGGACACAGGTGTGACAGACAGACAAAAGCAATCACACACAGAAACATAGATCGGTGGCAGCTAGTACTCCGGGGACGGCGACCGCCGACGCCTGCTCGTACCAGGAGGGGAAGCAGCCTCGGCAGAATCCGTGACAGTAGTATATGGGGCTTTGGTGACAAAACGGATGGCACTGTGATAGACTACATCCAATTTGCTGAGTAGAGTGTTGGAAGCTATTTTGTAAATGACATCGCCGAAGTCAAGGATCAGTAGGATAGTCCGTTTTACGAGGGCATGTTTAGCAGCATGAGTGAAGGAGGCTTTGTTGCGAAATAGGAAGCCGATTCTAGATGTAACTTTGGATTGGAGATGCTTAATGTGAGTCTGGAAGGAGAGTTTACGGTCTAACCAGACACCTAGGTATTTGTAGTTGTCCACATATTCTAAGTCAGACCCGTCGAGAGTAGTGATTCTAGTCGGGCGGGCGGGTGCAAGCATGGCCAGCCGTAGCAAAATGCTTATTGAAATTCTCGATTATCGTAGATTTATCAGTGGTGACATTGTTTCCTAGCCTCAGTGCAGTGGGTAGCTGGGAGGAGGTGCTCTTATTCGCCATGGACTTTACAGTGTCCCAAAACGTTTTGGAGTTAGTGCTACAGGATGCACATTTCTGTTTGAAAAAGCTAGCCTTTGTTTTCCTAACTGATTGTGTATATTGGTTCCTGACTTCCCTGAAAAGTTGCATATCGCGGGGGCTGTTCAATGCTAATGCAGTACGCCACAGGATGTTTTTGTGCTGATCAAGGGCAGTCAAGTCTGGGGTGAATCAGGGGCTATATCTGTTCTTAGTTCTGAATTTTTTGAATGGGGCATGCTTATTTAAGATTGAGAGGAAAGCACTTTTAAAGAACATCCAGGCATCCTCTACTGACGGAATGAGGTCAATATCCATCCAGGAAACCCGTGCCAGGTCAATTAGAAAGGCCTGCTCGCTGAAGTGTTTTAGGGAGCGTTTGACAGTGATGAGGGGTGGTCGTTTGACCGCAGACCCATTACGGATGCAGGCAATGAGGCAGTGATTGCTGAGATCCTGGTTGAAGACAGCGGAGGTGTATTTAGAGGGTAAATTAGTCAGTATGATATCTATGAGGGTGCCCATGTTAATGGATTTAGGGTTGTACCTGGTAGGTTCCTTGATAATTTGTGTGAGATTGAGGGCATCTAGTTTAGATTGTAAATTGGCCGGGGTGTTAAGCATATCCCAGTTTAGGTCACCAAGCCGTACGAACTCTGAAGATAGATGGGGGGTCAAGCAATTCACATATGGTGTCCAGGGCACAACTGGGGGCTGAGGGGGGGCTGTAAGAATACTGCTAAAGTAACACTTGAGTGGTTTAAGGGGAAACTTTTAAATGTCTTGGAATAGCCTAGTCAAAGTTCAGACCTCAATCCAATTGAATATCTGTGGTATGATTTAAAGATTGCTGTACACCCGCGGAACCCATCCAACTTGAAGGAGCTGGAGCAGTTTTGCCTTGAAGAACGGGCAAAAATGTCAGTGCCTACACTCCCGGTCAAAAGTTTTAGAACACCTACTCATTAAAGGGTTTTTCTTTATTTTTTACCATTTTCTACATTGTAGAATAATAGTGAAGACATCGAAACGATGAAATAACACACATGGAATCATGTAGTAACCAAAAAAGTGTTAAACAAATCAAAATATATTTTATATTTGAGATTCTTCAAAGTAGCCACCCCTTTGCCTTGATGACAGCTTTGCACTCTATAGGCATTCTCTCAACCAGCTTCATGAAGTATTCACCTGGAATGTATTTCAATGAACAGGTGTGCCTTGATAATTTGTGGAATTTATTTCCTTCTTAATGCGTTTGCGCCAATCAGTTTTGTCGTGACAAGGTAGGGGTGGTACACAGAAGATATCCCCATTTGGTAAAAGACCAAGTCCATACCATGGCAAGAACAGCTCAAATAAGCAAAGAGAAATGACAGTCCATCATTACATTAAGACATGAAGGTAAGTCAATCCGGAAAATGTCAATAACTTTGAACGTTTTTTCAAATGCAGTCGCAAAACCCATGAAGCGCTGATGAAACTGGCTCTCATGAGGACCGCCACAGGAAAGGAAGACCCAGAGTTACCTCTGCTGCAGAGGATAAGTTCATTAGAGTTACCAGCCTCAGACATTTCTGCCCAATTAAATGCTTCACAGAGTTCAAGTAACAGACACATCTCAACATCAACATTCTTTTTTTTCTTTTCTTTTTTTTTACTGTTCAGATGAGACTGCGTGAATCAGGCCTTCATGGTTGAATTGCTGCAAAGAAACCACTACAAAAGGACACCAATAATAAGAAGAGACTTGCTTGGGCCAAGAAACAGGAGCAATGGACATTAGACCGGTGGAAATATGTCCAAATTTGAGATTTTTGGTTCCAACCGCTGTGTCTTTTTGAGACACAGAGTAGGTGAACGGATGATCTCCGCCTGTATGGTTCCCACCGTGAAGCATGGAGGAGGAAGTGTGATGGTGTGGAGGTGCTTTGCTGGTGACGATCTCTGTCATTTATTTAGAATTCAAGGCACATGTAACCAGCATGGCTACCACAGCATTCTGCAGCGATACGCCATCCCATCTTGTTTGCGCTTAGTGGGACTATCATTTGTTTTTCAACAGGACAATGACCCAAAACACACCTCCAGGCTGTGTAAGGGCTATTTGACCAAGAAGAGTGATGGAGTGCTGCATCAGATGACCTGGCCTCCACAATCACCCGACCTCAACCCAATTGAGATGGTTTGGGATGAGTTGGACTGCATAGTGAAGGAAAAGCAGCCAACAAGTGCTCAGCAAATGTGGGAACTCCTTCAAGACTGTTGGAAAACCATTCCTCATGAAGCTTGTTGAGAGAATTCCAAGTGTGCAACGTTGTCATCAAGGCAAAGGGTGGTTACTTTAGAAGAATCTAAAATATATTTGGTTACTACATGATTCCATATGTGTTATTTCATAGTTTTGATTTCTTCACTATTATTCTACAATGTAGGAAATAGTAAAAAGAAAGGAAAAACCCTTGAATGAGTAGGGGTGTCCAAACTTTGGACTGGTACTGTCACGATCGTTAGAGTGAGTGGACCAAGGCGCAGCGTGATGAGCGAACATACTTTATTATCAATAGTGATAACAAGAACAAAACAACAAACGATAACGACACGTGAAGTCCTTGGCTACAAAACAAACCAACACGGAACAAACCAAAAGGAACAAGATCCCACAACTACTGTGGGAAAACAGCCTGTTTAAATGTGGTTCCCAATCAGAGACAACCATCAACAGCTGACACTCGTTGCCTCTGATTGAGAACCACTCAGGCCAACATAGAAATGAAACAACTAGAATATTAACATAGAACACAAACACATAGAATATACACACCCTGGCTCAACATATAGAGTCCCCAGAGCCAGGGTGTGACAGTACCCCCCCCCCAAAGGCGCGGACTGCGACCGCACCTCAACATAAACCAAACAGGGGAGGGCTGGGTGGGCATTCCTCCTCGGAGGCGGTTCCGGCTCCGGGCTTGACCACCACCCTTCAACCATCCCACCGTAGCGCCCCTGGTCCGGTCTGGCCCCGCTGGCTGGAGCAGGACTGGACATCGTAGGAGCGGATTGCTTAGGCTCCGGTGTGGAGCAGCTGACCGGTACCTGACCAGGCACCGGTGACCCAGGCACGGGTTGTGCCGGACTGACGACGCGCACCCCTGGCTTGGTGCGTGGAGCAGGAACGGGCCGGACCAGGCTGACGATGCACACCCCTGGCTTGGTGCGTGGAGCAGCAACGGGCCGGACCGGGCTGACGATGCGCACCCCTGGCTTGGTGCGTGGAGCAGGAACGGGCCGTACCGGGTTGACGATGCGCACCCCTGGCTTGGTGCGTGGAGCAGGAACGGGCCGTACCGGGCTGACGACTCGCACCCCTGGCTTGGTGCGAGTGGCAGGAACAGGCCGGGCCGGGCTGGCGACGCGCACCGTAGGCTTGGTGCGAGTGGCAGGAACAGGCCGGGCCGGGCTGGCGACGCGCACCGTAGGCTTGGTGCGAGTGGCAGGAACAGGCCGGGCCGGGCTGGCGACGCGCACCGTAGGCTTGGTGCGAGTGGCAGGAACAGGCCGGGCCGGGCTGGCGACGCGCACCGTAGGCTTGGTGCGAGTGGCAGGAACAGGCCGGGCCGGGCTGGCGACGCGCACCGTAGGCTTGGTGCGAGTGGCAGGAACAGGCAGGGCCGGGCTGGCAACGCGCACCGTAGGCTTGGTGCGAGTGGCAGGAACAGGCCGGGCCGGGCTGGCGACGCGCACCGTAGGCTTGGTGCGAGTGGCAGGAACAGGCCGGGCTGGGCTGGCGACGAGCACCGTAGGCTTGGTGCGAGTGGCAGGAACAGGCCGGGCCGGGCTGGCGATGCGCACCATTAGCTTGGTGCGGGGAGCAGGAACAGGCCGGGCCGGGCTGGCGACGCGCACCATTGGCTTGGTGCGGGGAGCAGGAACAGGCCGGGCCGGGCTGGCGACGCGCACCGTAGGCTTGGTGCGAGGGGCAGGAACAGGCCGGGCCGGGCGGGCGACGCGCACCATTGGCTTGGTGCGGGGAGCAGGAACAGGCCGGGCCGGGCTGGCGACGCGCACCATTAGCTTGGTGCGGGGAGCAGGAACAGGCCGGGCCGGGCTGGCGACGCGCACCATTAGCTTGGTGCGGAGAGCAGGAACAGGCCGGGCCGGGCTGGCGACGCGCACCATTAGCTTGGTGCGTGGAGCAGGACCGGGCCGTACCAGGCTGACGACTCGCAGCCCTGGCTTGGTGCGAGTGGCAGGAACAGGCCGGGCCGGGCTGGCGACGCGCACCGTAGGCTTGGTGCGAGTGGCAGGAACAGGCCGGGCCGGGCTGGCGACGCGCACCGTAGGCTTGGTGCGAGTGGCAGGAACAGGCCGGGCCGGAATGGCGACGCGCACCGTAGGTTTGGTGCGAGTGGCAGGAACAGGCCGGGCCGGGCTGGCGACGCGCACCGTAGGCTTGGTGCGAGTGGCAGGAACAGGCCGGGCCGGGCTGGCGACGCGCACCGTAGGCTTGGTGCGAGTGGCAGGAACAGGCCGGGCCGGGCTGGCGACGCGCACCGTAGGCTTGGTGCGAGTGGCAGGAACAGGCCGGGCCGGGCTGGCGACGCGCACTGTAGGCTTGGTGCGAGTGGCAGGAACAGGCCGGGCCGGGCTGGCGACGCGCACCGTAGGCTTGGTGCGAGTGGCAGGAACAGGCCGGGCCGGGCTGGCGACGCGCACCGTAGGTTTGGTGCGAGGGGCAGGAACAGGCAGGGCCGGGCTGGCAACGCGCACCGTAGGCTTGGTGCGAGTGGCAGGAACAGGCCGGGCCGGGCTGGCGACGCGCACCATTAGCTTGGTGCGTGGAGCAGGACCGGGCCGTACCGGGCTGACGACTCGCAGCCCTGGCTTGGTGCGAGTGGCAGGAACAGGCCGGGCCGGGCTGGCGACGCGCACCGTAGGCTTGGTGCGAGTGGCAGGAACAGGCCGGGCCGGGCTGGCGACGCGCACCGTAGGCTTGGTGCGAGTGGCAGGAACAGGCCGGGCCGGAATGGCGACGCGCACCGTAGGTTTGGTGCGAGTGGCAGGAACAGGCCGGGCCGGGCTGGCGACGCGCACCGTAGGCTTGGTGCGAGTGGCAGGAACAGGCCGGGCCGGGCTGGCGACGCGCACCGTAGGCTTGGTGCGAGTGGCAGGAACAGGCCGGGCCGGGCTAGCGACGCGCACCTTAGGCTTGGTGCGAGTGGCAGGAACAGGCCGGGCCGGGCTGGCGATTCGCACCGTAGGCTTGGTGCGAGTGAAAGGAACAGGCCGGGCCGGGCTGGCGACGCGCACCGTAGGCTTGGTGCGAGTGGCAGGAACAGGCCGGGCCGGGCTGGCGACGAGCACTGTAGGCTTGGTGCGAGTGGCAGGAACAGGCCGGGCCGGGCTGGCGACGCGCACCATTAGCTTGGTGCGGGGAGCAGGAACAGGCCGGGCCGGGCTGGCGACGCGCACCATTAGCTTGGTGCGGGGAGCAGGAACAGGCCGGGCCGGGCTGGCGACGCGCACCATTAGCTTGGTGCGGGGAGCAGGAACAGGCCGGGCCGGGCTGGCGACGCGCACCATTGGCTTGGTGCGGGGAGCAGGAACAAGCCGGGCCGGGCTGGCGACGCGCACCGTAGGCTTGGTGCGAGGGGCAGGAACAGGCCGGGCCGGGCTGGCAACGCGCACCATTGGCTTGGTGCGGGGAGCAGGAACAGGCCGGGCCGGGCTGGCGACGCGCACCATTAGCTTGGTGCGGGGAGCAGGAACAGGCCGGGCCGGTCTGGCGACGCGCACCATTAGCTTGGTGCGGAGAGCAGGAACAGGCCGGGCCGGGCTGGCGACGTGCACCATTAGCTTGGTGCGTGGAGCAGGACCGGGCCGTACCGGGCTGACGACTCGCACCCCTGGCTTGGTGCGAGTGGCAGGAACAGGCCGGGCCGGGCTGGCGACTCGCACCGTAGGCTTGGTGCGAGGGAGAGGAACAGGCCGGGCCGGGCTGGCGACGCGCACCATAGGCTTGGTGCGGGGAGCAGGAACAGACCGGGCCGAGCTGGCGACACGCACCATCAACTTAGTGCGGGGAGCAGGAACGGGCCGGACCGGACTGGTGACGCACACCACTTGCTTGGTGTGAGGAGCGGGACTGGGTTTCTTCATAACCCTCCGCTCCCTCAGCTGCCCACACAGTTCCTCTCGCCGTGCCTCTACTCTCACCTTCTCCCTTATCGCCTCCAGTAGCTCCACCCTCTGAACCACTAACTCCTGCTCCCTCTGGACCAATAGCCCCCTTAACCTGGTGGCCTCCTCACCTAACCTCCTAATACGCCCTGTAGCTGCCTCCTGCTGCCCCGTCGCCCATGCCGTGTGCCCCCCCCTAAAAAATGTTTGGGGTTGCCTCTCGTCCGTCCGACGACCACCCTGTTGACGCCGTTGCTCCTCTCTCCGTCGCGCCTCTACCTTCTCCTTCCATGGACGGCGATCCATCCCGGCCTGGATTTCCTCCCAGGTCCAGGACCCCTGCCCGTCCAATATCTGCTCCCACGTCCAGGCTGCCTGCTCCTGGACACGCTGCTTGGTCCTGGTATGGTGGGATCTTCTGTCACGATCGTTAGAGTGAGTGGACCAAGGCGCAGCGTGATGAGCGAACATACTTTATTATCAATAGTGATAACAAGAACAAAACAACAAACGATAACGACAAGTGAAGTCCTTGGCTACAAAACAAACCAACACGGAACAAACCAAAAGGAACGAGATCCCACAACTACTGTGGGAAAACAGCCTGTTTAAATGTGGTTCCCAATCAGAGACAACCAGCAACAGCTGACACTCGTTGCCTCTGATTGAGAACCACTCAGGCCAACATAGAAATGAAACAACTAGAATATTAACATAGGACACAAACACATATAATATACACACCCTGGCTCAACATATAGAGTCCCCAGAGCCAGGGTGTGACAGGTACTATATATATATATATATATATATATATATATATATATATATATATATATTACTGTGTTTATATATCACTGTTGACGTTGAGACTGGTGTTTTACGGGTACTATTTAATGAAGCTGCCAGTTGAGGACCTGTGAGGCATCTGTTTCTCAAACTAGACACTCTAATGTATTTGTCCACTTGCTCAGTTGTGCACCGGGGCCTCCCACTCCTCTTTATATTCTGGTTAGAGCCAGTTTGCGCCATTCTGTGAAGGGAGTAGTACACAACATTGTACGAGACCTTCAGTTTCTTGGCAATTTCTCGCATGGAATAGCCTTAATTTCTCACAACAAGAATAGACTGACGAGTTTCAGAAGAAAGTTATTTGTTTCTGGCCAATTTGAGCCTGTAATCGAACCCACAATTGCTGATGCTCCAGATACTCAACTAGTCTCAAGAAGGCCAGTTGTATTGCTTCTTTAATCAGCACAACAGTTTTCAGCTGTGCTAACATAATTGCAAAAGGATTTTCTAATGATCAATCAGCCTTATAAAAGGATCAACTTGGATTAGCAAACACAACGTGCCATTGGAACACAGGACTAATGGTTGCTGATAATGGCCTCTGTACGCCTATGTAGATATTCCTTTAAAAACCAGCCGTTTCCAGCTACATTAGCCATTTACAACATTAACAATGTCTACACTGTATTTCTGATCAATTTGATGTTATTTTAATGGACAAAAAAAATGCTTTTCTTTCGAAAACAAGGACATTTCCAAGTGACCCCAAACTTTTGAACAGTAGTGTATCCCGGAATATAGAATATTTCTATATTTCTTAATTACATTATTTTACTTTTTAGATTTGCGTGTTTTGTTTTGTATTGTTAGATATTACTGCACTGTTGGAGTTAGGAACATAAGTATTTCTCTACACCCGCAATAAGATCTGCTAAATATTTGTATGCAACCAATACAATTTTATTTTATTTGATGTAGGGAATAGGGTGCCATTTGGGATACATTTATTACAAGCATTAAATATTAAAACAAACTATTTTGACCGATAACTCTCAGCTTTGTATTTTTTTGTAATACACAAATGTATTTACCTACTTTAAGCACTTTACCGCTGAATGTGGCACAAACGTAACTTCAAGGTACAAATGAGTATCTTCAAACATCTTCTCTCCCTCTATCCCAATATAGAACAGCTTCCTGAAAACTCCAACTCAACTCTTTAGGGACACTATCTCAGAGAACCTCTATGTGCTTTCTATTGTCGAGAGGATTAGGATTTTTCACACTGATTCATCTAGCTAGGTACTTATCCTGGCCGGGATTTCAGTAATCACCTCAAAGTTCATTTTGTTTGTTTGTTCAATTTCAAGCAAGATAAAACAAATGTGCGTCACTCTTCTCCCTCTCTCTTTCTCTGTGTCTTACCTCACTCTATATCTCTCTTTCCTCTCTACCGACAGTGAGAGAGATCAGGTGAGTCCAAAGCCTTGTATCTTAACCATCCAGGTAGGCAGCTCTTCACGTATGAGAGATATTCACGGAACTTAGTTACCAGATGCTGAGTTTAAATGAGACGAGACAAAACAAGACGGGTGCTCGTGGTGAGAAGTGCTCCTGTCTGGGAGAGGCAAGGTGAGCTCGGTGAAGATCCACCCCCAGGTGTGTGCTACACGTGTAAAGACAGGCAGAAACAAGTGGCACTGATAAACCAGACAGCATATTGATGCATCGGAGCGACCCTTTTCATTTCAGGCTCCATTTGGTTGGCTAGAGAGAGAGAGAAAGAGAGAGAGAGATCTCCTCTGTGCCTGGGCATGTGCGTATATGAATGTATCTGTTTGAATATGTGAGTGTCCGCTACCTGTCAGTTGCATACAGGAAAGCCAATATCATGTAAGTCCAAACAATGCACCGTGACAGGTGTTGGAAACATTTATTAAAACAATTATTAAAACCGTCCTCGTGAGTGTTGGTGGCCCCTTGTCGGCGGCACTGTGTTTTCCTCGACGCGGGCGAAGGCGTTTAGCTTGTCCGGGAGCAAGACGTCTGTGTCCGTGACGTGGCTGGTTTTCCGTTTTATAATCCTTGATTATAGTCCCTGCCACATACAGTACATCTTGTGTCTGATTCCTGGACACAGATTAAGCCCTGAACTAAAAAAGCATGTTCAATTGAGATTCTTATAGAAAATTATTGTTTGTCCAGGACTAGGTTTTATCTGTGTCCCGGAAATCGGCCTGTAATGTATTAACATGAACCCCCATGTGACCTGAGAACCTAGAAATGAACACATCAAACATGTATGACCTTTCCAGGGATCATACTTGCTTCATGCTGACAGTACACCACGGTACAGTAGTGTTAGAGTCAACAACGGATTTTCAGTGAGTTAAAGCTCTTTGCTAAAAGCCTTAGCTTGTCGTGGTGCTAAAGCAAGCGAGAGGGAACTGGATGTACAGATATGTGATACCGATGGGAGTACACCGTCCCTCATCCCTGCTACGCTTCCCAGTCATAAAACATTCACAGTGATGATAACAACATTTCTGATTTATATGATTCAGACTGCAAGATTAGACATATTGACAATCACTGCATCATGGTTTACAGTGCCTTCAGAAAGTATTCACAACATTTGACTTTTTCCACATTTTGTTGTGTTACATTCTACATTTAAAATTGATTAAATTGAGATGTTTGGTCACTGGCCTACACAAAATACGTCATTTAAGTCAAAGTGGAATTATGTTTTTACAAATTTTTACAAATTAATTAAAAATGAAAGCTGAAATGTCTTGCGTCAGTAAGTTTTCAACCCCTTTGTTATGGCAAGCCTAAAAAAGTTCAGGAGTAAACATTTGCTTAACATGTCACATAACATGCATGGACTAACTCTGTGCAAAAATAGTGTTTAACATGATTTTTGAATGAATACCTCATCTCTCTGTATCTCTGTGTGTACCCCACACATACAATTATCTGTAAGGTCCCGCAGTCGAGCAGTGAATTTCAAACACAGATTCAACCACAAAGACCTGGGAGGTTTTCCAATGCCTCACAAAGGGCACCTATTGGTAGATGGGTACAAATACAAAAAGCAGACATTGAACATACCTTGGAGCATGGTGAAGTTATTCATTACACTTTGGATGGTGTATCAATACACCTAGTCACAACAAAGATACAGGCGTCCTTCCTAACTTCTCTTCCTAACTGGAGAGGAAGGAAACCTTTCTTCCTGTAGCTCAGTTGGTAGAGCATGTCGCTTGCAACGCCAGGGTTGTGGGTTCGTTTCCCACGGGGGGCCAGTATGAAAAATGTATGCACTCACTAACTGTAAGTCGCTCTGGATAAGAGCGTCTGCTAAATGACTTAAATGTAAATGAAACCGCTCAAGGATTTCACCATGAGGCCAATTGTGACTTTAAAACCATTACAGAGATTAATGGCTGTGATAGGAGAATACTGAGGATGGATCAACAACAGTGTAGTTACTCCACAATACTAACCTAATGGACAGAGTGAAAATAATGAAGCCTTTACAGAATAAAAATATTCCAAAACATGCATCCTGTTTGCAGCATGGCACTAAAGTAATACTGCAAAAGATGGGGCAAAGCAATACATCTTTTGTCCTGATTAAAAAGTGTTGAATGTTTGGGGCAATTCCTATACAACACATTACTGAGTACCACTCTCCATATTTTCAAGCATAGTGGTGGCTGCATCATGTTATGGGTATGCTTGTAATCGTTGCGGAATGGAGCTAAGCACTGGCAAAATCCTAGAGGAAAACCTGGTTCAGTCTGCTTTCCACCAGACACTGGGAGATGAATTCACCTTTCAGCAGGACAATAACCTAAAACACAAGGCCAAATCTACACGGGAGTTCCTTACCAGGAAGACAGTGAATGTTCCTGAATGGCTGAGTTAGTTTTGGCTTAAATGTGCTTGAAAATGTATGGCAATACCTGAAAATGGTTGGCTAGCAATGGTCAACAACCCATTTGATAGAGCTTGAAGAATTTTGAAAAGAATAATGGGCAAATGTTGCACAATCCAGGTGTGGAAAGCTCTTAGAGACTTACTCAGAAAGACTCACAGCTGTAATCGCTGGCAAATGTGATTCAAACATGTATTGTCTCAGGGGGTTGAATGCTTATCTAATCAATATATACATTTTTAACAAATGTTTGAATTTTTCTTTCACTTTGACATTACAGAGTATTTTGTGTGGATCATTGACAAAAATAAATGACAATTAAATCCATTGTAATGCCACTTTGTAATACAACAAAATGTGGAACAACTCAAGGGGTGTGAATACTTTCTGAAGGCACTGTATATGGAGATGGATTCTGATTATTCCATTTTGATCAAATCTAGGAGACAGGTAACAGGTAATGTAAGGTTCACCTCTGCAAGAGATTAAGATAAGATATTATATCTCTCCATCTGAGCATAGTTGAATTCAGTTCAGCAATCCTGTATAACTGCCAAAATATTGGAAACACTTGAGTAAATGAGGGATAGAAAGTTTATTGAAAGCAGGTGCTTCCACACTGGTGTGTTTCCGGAGTTAATTAAACAATTAACATCCCATCATGTATAAAAATGCTGGGCAGTCCATTATTTTGGCTACCATGCCTATGGCCCCCATAGGGTAATAATACCCCCATCCACAGGGCACGAGTGGTCACTGAATGTTTGATGAGCATGAAAACGATTTAAACCACATACCTTGGCTGTCTCAGTCACCAGATCTCAACCCAATTGAACACTTATAGGAGATTCTGGAGTGGTGCCTGAGACACAGTTTTTCACCACCATCAACAAAACACAAAATATAGAATATCTCATGGAAGAATGGTGTCAAATAAAATAAAAATGTCTCTGTCAATTGTGCCAAATACAACAGGTTACAAGCCCTTTCCCAACAATGCAGAGTTAAAAAGTAAGAAATGTAATAGGAAATAGTAACACCAAAAAAATAACAATAACGAGACTATATACAAGGAGTACCAGTACCGAGTCAATGTGCAGGGGTACGAGGAAGTTGAGGTAATTGAGGTAATACAGTACGTACATGTGGGTAGGGGTAAAAGTGACTAGGCAATCAGGATAGATAATAAACAGATTAGCAGCACCGTGTGTGTGTGTTGGAGTGTCATTGTAAGTATGAGTGAGTGTGTGGGTAGAGTCCAGTGTGTACATAGGTCCCAGACTTGGTGCTCCGGTACCGCTTGCCGTACAGAGTGAACAGTCTATGGCTTTGGTGGCTGGGGTTTTTGACAATTTTCCAGGCCTCCTTCTGACACCGCCTGGTATAAACATCCTGGATGGCAGGGAGCTTGGCCCAAATGATGTACTGGGCCGTCGCGTTCGTTTTACGTTTTAGTCATTTAGCAGACGCTCTTATCCAGAGCGACTTACAGTTAAGTCCTCCAATAGAGTTTCACACACTTGTGGAATCTATGCCAAGGTGCATTGAAGCTGTTCTGGCTCGTGGTGGCCAACAGCCTATTAAGACACTTTATGTTGGTGTTTCCTTTATTTTGGCAGTTACCTGTATGACATGGCTTTAAGTCAGAATTTATGTTTTCTAGTCTGGGCCAAACACACACAAACAAGGGTACCTGCAGGTACGATTATGGCGACATGTTCCAGTTGAGTGATTGGCCAATGTTCCTTGAGCACTTCTATTGAAAATAGCTTCAGGTGGACCAAAAACAGGCCATCCGTCAAAGTTTCCATACTGTTATTGCTTTGGGAGTAGGGAACAACAAAATGAATTTATTTGATGCATTGCTTGTATATATTTCTTAAGTTGGAATGAGAAAGACTAATAAGTACTAGGAAGTCGACAAATAAATTATTATTTTTAGAAATAAATGCATAGTTCAAACCACAGGCAGTTTGATTTTCTGCGGAATGAAATTGTTGTTGAATGATGCACAGTGATGTTTATTTAATGCCTTAAAATATTGATTATTTATAATGAAACATTTTATTTAACTTACATTTTAAAAATTGAAGGAATATTTTTGTATATCTTTCATTTATTTCCGCAATCCTTTATTTATCCAGAATATATTGTATTTGTATTTTTTTTATTTCAAGTACCGTCATCGAATGGTACGGTAGCATTAGTATGTTTTTGTTCTATTGAATAAAGTCCTTAAAGCCCGTTTTATTCCATACTCTCATCATGTGCGGTGGTCACCCCATCACACTGTCAAAAGGCACAGGGGAATTCTCTGACCTCTTGTCTCAACTGGAGAGCGAGAACACGGTCACTTAGTCCCCTCGCAGCACCCTCACCCCAAAAGTCCTTCCTGCGGCTATGTATCTGGTTGTAGTGTACCATCTAGAACCTAAAAGGGTTATTCGGCTGTCCCCATAGGAGAGCCCTTTGAAGAACTAGTTTTGGTTCCAGGTAAAAACCCTTTTGGTTCCAGGTAGAACCCTTTCCGGTTCCATGGAGAACCCTTTCAACAGAGGGTTCTACATGGAACTCAAAAGTGTTCTACCTGGAACCAAAAATGGTTTTCCCTATGGGGACAGCTGAAGAACCCTTTTGGAACCCTTTTCTCTAGGAGTGAACAGGTGTTAAGACAGTGTGTCACTGTGTGACTCTAACGCCTCGATCACACCGATAGCGTCATTGCATTTTGGTACACCAGAAGTACATTCATTTCCAACGGAACGCTGCATTTGACTTGCAGCATTACATTGCAGAGGCAGTTGCAGTGCATATGTTGGATTTATCTAACGTATGCGTCAAACTGTATGCATAGACGGCTTGACAGAAATAGTAGCAGAAGGTGAATGTTGAACTTTTGTTGCACACATATCCAGATGATGCTGCGTACCATTTTGCACAATGACGCTGTAGGTGTGATTGAGGCGTAAGGGTTGTCCAAAGTATGTTTCTTTTATCAGATTTAGCACAACACACACACACACGTGCACACATGCGGAAATAGATATTGCATTTATAAACAAACATGCACTAACAATTTCATACACTGAAAAATATTTTTTTTCTCTCTCACACACACACATGCACACACACAATCCCCTCCCACACTAATAGGCCGTACACATTCCTATCTGCAGCCTCAATATTGTGACACTTTTACAAACAGCCGGCCAAATCCAGTCAGTCCAGAGAGGGGGGACATGGGCCAGCCGTGACTGCCCAGAAACACAGCTCTCCTCTGGGGATGGAATCAGCTCAGCGTCCTGAGAGGTTCCAGGGAACAAGAGACAAATAGCTGGCTCAGCTCTCTCATACTGACAATACAATAAATATTCAGCCACTGAAAAATAGTATGACAAGAATGTCTGAATTGTCTAACAGATATCCAGCTACTTAAGAGGAAAATTGGAGTTGGATAGAAAATGAAGCAATGTGTTTTGGCATGGAAGCCCTGGTGATGACGGCTGAAAAAGTAGCGTTGCTATTGAACTTACATATAGGCGTGAATGAATATATCTTGCACTGAAGGAATCACCAACAAACTTTTTTTTCCCAGGTCCAGTGAATATCCATGTTCCTGCCTTGGGTATAGCCTATCACAGTGCCGTTTGTAATTGCATATCCATATTAGAGGAGTTTATATCCAAAACGCTATATTCACCAATGTTTCACCAGACATTATGCTATGATTATATACTGAAAAAACACACCATATGTTCTTTAACCCCTGTAGGTCGAAGCCCTTAGATCACAATATCTAATAAGCTAACATATGGAATTGTTTTAAGATGGTCATAACGTTTATCATTTAGGCATTTTATTTTGAATTTTAGGACCCCTGTATGTATTAAAATATATATTCAGAAAATTATTTGATAAAACATTGAAATTGGCATTTACTCCTATAGCCCATAGAAACGCATTGAATTTGTAAATGGCAAAACGGACAGTCAATAAGGTTTTGAAGTGTCTGTCCAATATCTAAGCAATATAAGAACATTGACCTATGTTTGGTCACGTTATTCGTGGCACATTTTAGTTTGTAGCTTCAATGGTTCGGTCTGGACAGTCGATTTTGTGAGAAGACCTCTTCAAAATGAGGTACTCCCCAACAGAGAGTTCAGACAACTACCGTAAACTTGTGAATGTCGTAGAGCCAAACAACCAACACTGTTGTCGTGTTCGTGAGAGTCTAAACTTATTAGTTTGTAGCTCAAACGGTTCAGGTTTACAGACAATTTTGTGACAATTTTCTTGTCTGGATCCTCTCATGTTATGGTATAAGCGCAAACTTTATATTGGTGGAAAGACAGGATTGAGCTACAGCCACTACAATAAACGGTAAGTCTCTAGGATAAACACACTGGGAGCTATTCAATATTCAAAATGAAGTCACCATGTGATGCCTCTAACAATAAAAGCTCATTTAACAATATTTCTGAAAATGGATATATAGCGTTTTGGAAAGAAACATAATTTTTTTAGGACTAAAATGCAGAGAGGATTCCTCCACAATAATTTATGCTTCCAAAAAGTAAACTTTTACTTCAAAGTCCACCATAATCATTCATATGAAATATTTGAAACCACTTTTCTTGTATTCCCTCTACATATCTCACATACTGTAACATATTGAAGGATAAATCACATCAGAATTGTTCCAATGAAAGTCACGATTTACATCAAACATTCTTTAAGAATATTTTTTCTTTCTCTATCCTCTTTATTCCAGATAATTCGTACTGAGAGCAGATCTTTGGGCTGGTTTGTTGTGGTTGAAATGTATCCCTCACCATCGCTCCACTGCACCAGATGAATTAATGATGAAGGGATAAGGAGAAAGAGAAAGAGAGAGAGAGTCGCTAAAAGCAGCCAAACATGACAGCCTCGGCTCAGCCCCAGCGCTCTGTTCCACAACAGACTAAAATCATAGTCATTTGAGTAGAATCTAATTTAAAACATGGATTTTACCAATCCATATGGGTTAATCAATTTATATAGCAACGGATACAGGGTAATGACAAGGATATTAATAAGGTACTCTAGCATGATGGTTAAAAGACAAGGGCAGTTTGAAAATGAAAGAGCAAAAATTTGGAAAAGAAGATGAAATAGGAGAAAGTCTATATCAATATGACTCTTTGATCATCTACAAGTGAACGTTCCATCAGAGGACACCTGTAACACCATCAACGACTCTCAATATAATCTAACCCAGGTTGCAAATGGAGTTGACACTCGTTGAAAACTGAATCAAATGACAATCTCAATGTGTTCGAGTGTGTGTGTGTGTGTGTGTGTCAGTGCTTGCATGCGTGCGTATTGGTGTGTGTATGTCTGTGCGTGCCTGTGTTAGCGGGGCATGTTCATTGTGTTTGCAGAGCTAATTATATCACCAGGCCCTCCATCATGCCTTTCCTCTCTCCATCATTCCTCTCCTCTATTCTCCACTCTATCATTCCTCTCCTCTATTCTCCACTCTATCATTCCTTTCCTCTATTCTCCACTCTATCATTCCTCTCCTCTATTCTCCACTCTATCATTCCTCTCCTCTATTTTCCACTTGTCACGCCCTGACATAGAGATCTCTAGTTGGTTTGGTCAGGGTGTGAATATCTATGTGTAGATCTATGTTTTCTATTTCTATGTTGGGCGGGTGTGGTTCCCAATCAGAGGCAGCTGTCGTTCATTGTCTCTGATTGGGAATCAAACTTAGGTAGCCATTTTGCCTACCTATGTTGTGGGATCTTGTTTCTGTGTGTTTGGCTTGTTTGATTACATTTACATTTACGTCATTTAGCAGACGCTCTTATCCAGAGCGACTTACAAATTGGTACATTCACCTTATAGCCAGTGGGATAACCACTTTACAATGTTTTTTTTTTTTTTTTTTTTTTTTATGGTGGGTTGGGGTAAGGGAGGGGTAGAAGGATTACATTATCCTATCCCAGGTATTCCTTAAAGAGGTGGGGTTTCAAATGTCTCCGGAAGGTGGTGAGTGACTCCGCTGTCCTGGCGTCGTGAGGGAGCTTGTTCCACCATTGGGGTGCCAGAGCAGCGAACAGTTTTGACTGGGCTGAGCGGGAACTATGCTTCCGCAGAGGAAGGGGAGCCAGCAGGCCAGAGGTGGATGAACGCAATGCCCTCGTTTGGGTGTAGGGACTGATCAGAGCCTGAAGGTACGGAGGTGCCGTTCCCCTCAAAGCTCCGTAGGCAAGCACCATGGTCTTGTAACAGATGCGAGCTTCAACTGGAAGCCAGTGGAGTGTGCGGAGGAGGGGGGTGACGTGAGAGAACTTGGGAAGGTTGAACACCAGACGGGCTGTGGCATTCTGGATGAGTTGTAGGGGTTTAATGGCACAGGCAGGGAGCCCAGCCAACAGCGAGTTGCAGTAATCCAGACGGGAGATGACAAGTGCCTGGATTAGGACCTGTGCCGCTTCCTGTGTAAGGCAGGGTCGTACTCTCCGAATGTTGTAGAGCATGAACCTACAGGATCGGGTCACCGCCTTGATGTTAGCGGAGAACGACAGGGTGTTGTCCAGGGTCACGCCAAGGCTCTTCGCACTCTGGGAGGAGGACACAACGGAGTTGTCAACCGTGATGGCGAGATCATGGAACAGGCAGTCCTTCCCCGGGAGGAAGAGCAGCTCCGTCTTGCCAAGGTTCAGCTTGAGGTGGTGATCCGTCATCCATACTGATATGTCTGCCAGACATGCAGAGATGCGATTCGCCACCTGGTTATCAGAAGGGGGAAAGGAGAAGATTAGTTGTGTGTCATCAGCGTAGCAATGATAGGAGAGGCCATGTGAGGATATGACAGAGCCAAGTGACTTGGTGTATAGCAAGAATAGGAGAGGGCCTAGAACTGAGCCCTGGGGGACACCAGTGGTGAGAGCACGTGGTGCGGAGACAGCTTCTCGCCACGCCACTTGGTAGGAGCGACCGGTCAGGTAGAACGCAATCCAAGAGTGAGCCATGCCGGAGATGCCCAACTCGGAGAGGGTGGAGAGGAGGATCTGATGGTTCACAGTATCAAAGGCAGCAGACAGGTCTAGAAGGACAAGAGCAGAGGAGAGAGAGTTAGCTTTAGCAGTGCGGAGAGCCTCCGTGACACAGAGAAGAGCAGTCTCAGTTGAATGACCAGTCTTGAAACCTGACTGGTTTGGATCAAGAAGGTCATTCTGAGAGAGATAGCAAGAGAGTTGGCTAAAGACGGCACGCTCAATAGTTTTGGAGAGAAAAGAAAGAAGGGATACTGGTCTGTAGTTGTTGACATCAGAGGGATCGAGTGTTGGTTTTTTGAGAAGGGGTGCAACTCTCGCTCTCTTGAAGACGGAAGGGACATAGCCAGCGGTCAAGGATGAGTTGATCAGCGAGGTGAGGTATGGGAGAAGGTCACCGGAGATGGTCTGGAGAAGAGAGGAGGGGATAGGGTCAAGCGGGCAGGTTGTTGGGCGGCCTGCAGTCACAAGTCGCAAGATTTTATCTGGAGAGAGAGGGGAGAAAGAAGTCAAAGCATAGGGTAGGGCAGTGTGAGCAGGACCAGCAGTGTCATTTGACTTAACAAACGAGGATCGGATGTCGACAACCTTCTTTTCAAAATGGTTGACGAAGTCATCCACAGAGAGGGAGGGGGGGGGGGGGGGGGGGGGAGGATTCAGCAGGGAGGAGAATGTGGCAAAGAGCTTCCTAGGGTTAGAGGCAGATGCTTGGAATTTAGCGTGGTAGAAAGTGGCCTTAGCAGCAGAAACAGATGAAGAAAATTTAGAGAGGAGGGAGTGAAAAGATGCCAGGTCCGCAGGGAGTCTAGTTTTCCTTCATTTCCGCTCAGCTGCCCGGAGCTCTGTTCTGTGAGCTCGCAATGAGTCATCAAGCCACGGAGCTGGAGGGGAGGACCAAGCCGGCTGGGAGGATAGGGGACATAGAGAGTCAAATGATGCAGAAAGGGAGGAGAGGAGGGTTGAGGAGGCAGAATCAGGAGATTGGAGGGAGAAGGATTGAGCAGAGGGAAGAGATGATAGGATGGAAGAGGAGAGAGTAGCGGGAGAGAGAGAGCGAAGGTTGCGACGGCGCATTACCATCTGTGTAGGGGCAGAGTGAGTAGTGTTGGAGGAGAGCGAGAGAGAAAATGATACAAAGTTGTGGTCGGAGACATGGAGGGGAGTTGCAGTGAGATTAGTAGAAGAACAGCATCTAGTAAAGATGAGGTCAAGCATATTGCCTGCCTTGTGAGTAGGGGGGATGGTGAGAGGGTGAGGTCAAAAGAGGAGAGGAGTGGAAAGAAGGAGGCAGAGAGAAATGAGTCAAATGTAGACGTAGGGAGGTTGAAATCCCCAAGAACTGTGAGGGGTGAGCCATCCTCAGGAAAGGAACCTTGCTGTCCCCAGTCCGCCTGGCCTTGCTGCTATTCCAGTTTAAACTGTTCTGCCTGCGGTTATGGAACCCCTACCTGTCCCAGACCTGCTGTTTTAAACTCTAATGATCGGCTATGAAAAGCCAACTGAGATTTATTCCTGATTATTATTTGACCATGCTTGTCACTTATGAACATTTTTGAACATCTTGGCATGGTTCTGTTATAATCTCCACCCGGCACAGCCAGAAGAGGACTGGCCACCCCTCATAGCCTGGTTCCTCTCTAGGTTTCTTCCTAGGTTTTGCCTTTCTAGGGAGTTTTTCCTAGCCACCGTGCTTCTACACCTGCATTACTAGCTGTTTGGGGTTTTAGGCTGGGTTTCTGTACAGCACTTCGAGATATTAGCTGATGTAAGAAGGGCTATATAAAATAAAATTGAAATTGATTGATCAAGGCGTCAAGCTCATTGATGAACTCTCCAAGGGAACCTGGAGGGCGATAGATGACAAGGATATTAAGCTTAAATGGGCTAGTGACTGTGACAGCATGGAATTCAAATGAGGAGATAGACAGATGGGTTAGGGGAAAAATTGAGAATGTCCACTTGGGAGAGATGAGGATTCCTGTGCCACCACCCCGCTGACCAGATGCTCTCGGGGTATGCGAGACCACATGGTCAGACGAGGAGAGAGCAGTAGGAGTAGCAGTGTTTTCAGTGGTAATCCATGTTTCCGTCAACGCCAAGAAGTCGAGGGACTGGAGGGTAGCATAGGCTGGGATGAAGTCTGCCTTGTTGGCAGCAGAACGGCAGTTCCAGAGGCTGCCTGAGACCTGGAACTCCAGGTGGGTGGTGCGTGCAGGGACCACCAGGTTAGAGAGGCAGCAGCCACGCGGTGTGAGGCGTTTGTGTAGCCTGTGCGGAGAGGAGAGAACAGGGATAGGCAGAGGCATAGTTGACAGGCTGCAGCAAATGGCTACAATAATGCAGAGGAGATCGGAATGAAATTAACTAAACATCTGGGAAAGGAGAGAGCGGGGCCTCCCTCAGCACAACTCCCAAATATAACTCTCCCAACTTCCACCTCAGAAACTATAATTGTTGTAAACTACAGCGGTTCAATGTTTCTAGGAATAGACTAACTCAGTTTATTCAGCTAGCTAACTAGGTGCAGTATTATTCCGTGAAAATCGTCCGGGCATCAAGTCATATGACGCCACAGCCAGCTAGCATGCCGGACTCCAGCAACACGGTTTAGCGCCAATACTCTGCCACAACAAACCACCAGTGTATCAACACGCAAGCAGATCGTTCGTGTCCGTGTCTAACGTTGTGGGTTAGTCCCGACAGCTTGAGCGAGTCCGTCGTCAACTTATTCAGACAGTTAGTTAGCTAGAATAGTTAGCAAACTAGCTAGCCATTGCTTTCAGACAAAGAAGAACCCCTCCTTTCACGGCACGAACACACAGAGAGAGCCAAACTAACGTTAACTAGTCACTCATGTCCCAAATTCCTTGAACAACTCGGGCTATCAATATGTAAAAAACAAAACACAAATGTAGGTTATGACTTACCCCTAGCAGCTACTGTTAAATAGCCAAGTGCAAAGCTAGCCACTGAATTGACTCAGCCAGTTCGCGTCTGTTCGCACGGTCGTTCCAGCTATTGTTTACTAGTAGCTATCCAGGTAGCAACAAGCTAGCTAATATTTCAAGCACAGTAGCCACTTGCTACCTAACGTTAACGGTTCAGACAATGAGGTTAGGAAACAGCTGAATGGTAGGGAATTATTGTATGTAATTATTGTAGGCAGCCAGCTGGCGTAATTACAGGCACTCTCAGGCGTGAAATAACTATACCGTTGCTAATAGCTACTCGCCAGCTAGTCCCGGTGGTGGGTTAGCTAGCTAGCTTTGTGCTACGCTGGGCTACGCTGGGCACAGCCGAATACAATACTAACCTACAATAATTACATACAACAACCCACAATAACTACCTACAATACCTGACTACAATCTAAAAACATAGTTTAAGCTTTACTCGACAAAGCCCAAGCTATATGTAAAGCCAAGCTTACCCGACGCCAAGCTTACCCGACGACCTCCCCGACGGGGACTGCCCGTTCCATGATGCATAGCCTTTAGAACTTCACGTTACGTTGCTTTGTTATTTTGTCGAGTGTTTATTATTAACATTAAACATGTACGCATACCACGCTGCACCTTGGTCCAATCCTTTACTCAACGAACGTGACAGAAGATCCCACCACCAACGGACCAAGCAGCGTGAACAGGAAGAGCAGACAACATTGACATAGGAGGATATTTTGGACGGTGATCCTGGACTTGGGAAGAGATCCAGGCAGGGATGGATCGCCTTCCTTGGGAGCAGACAGAGAAAGCGAGGGAGAAAAAACGACGACTCAAAAGGTCCCGATCACTTAGGAAGTCCGAGAGGCAGCCCCAAGAAAAAAAAATTGGGGGGCACACGGGGTGGTTGACGAAGCAGCAGGAGGCCGTGAAAAGGCTGACTGTGGAGGAGGAGGAAGCTATAGTAGAGGCCCTCCAAGACCTGCAGCTCAGCAGTCTGAGAGAGGAGACCACCACATTGCGGGGGCTGTTAGCTCAGAGGGAGCAGGAGTTATCCCTTCAGAGGGAGGTGCTACAGGAGGCTCACAGGGAGAAGGAGTCAGTGGATGCACTGAGAGAGGAGTTGGCCAGGCAACCTGCTCCCCGCACCAAACCAGTGGTGCGTGTTTCCAGTCCGGTATGGCCCGTGCCTGCTCCTCGCATCAAACCAGTGGTGCATGTTCCCAGCCCAATGCGGCCCGTGCCTGCTCCTCGCACCAGACCAGTGGTGCGTGTCTCCAGTCCGGTGGCGTGGCGAGAATCTGTCTCCGCACCACGTGCTCTCACCACTGGTGTCCCCCAGGGCTCAGTTTTAGGCCCTCTCCTATTCTCGCTATTCTCGCTATACACCAAGTCACTTGGCTCTGTCATATCTTCACATGGCCTCTCCTATCATTGCTACGCAGACGACACACAACTAATCTTCTCCTTTCCCCTTCTGATAACCAGGTGGTGAATCGCATCTCTGCATGTCTGGCAGACATATCAGTGTGGATGACGGATCACCACCTCAAGCTGAACCTCGGCAAGACGGAGCTGCTCTTCCTCCCGGGGAAGGACTGCCCGTTCCATGATCTCGCCATCACGGTTGACAACTCCGTTGTGTCCTCCTCCCAGAGTGCAAAGAGCCTTGGCGTGACGCTGGACAACACCCTGTCGTTCTCCGCTAACATCAAGGCGGTGACCCGATCCTGTAGGTTCATGCTCTACAACATTCGGAGAGTACGACCCTGCCTTACACAGGAAGCGGCACAGGTCCTAATCCAGGCATTTGTCATCTCCCGTCTGGATTACTGCAACTCGCTGTTGGTTGGGCTCCCTGCCTGTGCCATTAAACCCCTACAACTCATCCAGAATGCAGCAGCCCGTCTGGTGTTCAACCTTCCCAAGTTCTCTCACGTCACCCCGCTCCTCCGCACACTCCACTGGCTTCCAATTGAAGCTCACATCTAATAATAATAAATAATATGCCATTTAGCAGACGCTTTTATCCAAAGCGACTTACAGTCATGCGTGCATACATTTTTTTTTTTGTGTATGGGTGGTCCCGGGGATCGAACCCACTACCTTGGCGTTACAAGCGCCGTGCTCTACCAGCTGAGCTGCCTACGGAGCTGTGAGGGGAATGGCACCTCCGTACCTTCAGGCTCTGATCAGTCCCTACAACCAAACGAGGGCATTGCGTTCATCCACCTCTGGCCTGCTGGCCCCCCTACCTCTGCGGAAGCACAGTTCCCGCTCAGCCCAGTCAAAACTGTTCGCTGCTCTGGCAGCCCAATGGTGGAACAAGCTCCCTCCCGACGCCAGGACAGCGGAGTCACTCACCACCTTCCAGAGACACTTGAAACCCCACCTCTTTAAGGAATACCTGGGATAGGATAAAGTAATCCTTCTACCCCCCCTTACCCCACCCCCCCAAAAAAAAAAAAAAAACATATTGTAAAGTGGTTATCCCACTGGCTATAAGGTGAATGCACCAATTTGTAAGTCGCTCTGGATAAGAGCGTCTGCTAAATGACGTAAATGTAAATGTAAATGTATTCCCAGCCCGGTGCGGCCCATGCCTGCTCCTCGCACCAGACTAGTGGTGCGTGTTTCCAGTCAATTACGGCCCGTGCCTGCTCCTCGCACCAAACCAGTGGTCCAGTCCAGTGCCAGAGCAGTCCGCTCCACCGGTGCCTAGTCTAGCTCCGGTCAGCTGCTCCACTCCAGTGCCAGAGCAGTCCCCTCCACCGGTGCCTAGTCCAGCTCCGGTTAGCTGCTCCAGTCCAGTGCCAGAGCAGTCCGCTCCACCGGTACCTAGTCCATCCCCGGTTAGCTGCTCCAGTCCAGAGCCAGAACCAGACGTCAACCCCTCTTCACGGTCGGGGCCTCCCACACCAGGGTCCAGACAGGGCTTGGTGCATCGCGGGAGGATTGCCGGTCCAGGCCCAGACGTCAGCCCCTCTCCAGGGTCGGGGCCTCCCACACCAGGGTCCAGACAGGGCTTGGTGCATCGTGAGAGGACTGAGAGGGGAAGCATTGCGCCGAGGTCCAGTCCGGACCAGGTGTGCAATGGGGAGCCAGAAAAGGAGAGGACAGTAAGATTGACGTCACGCCTGGAGCCGGAGCCGCCACCGAGGCTAAATGGCCACCCGGACCCTCCCCTAATAAGTCTGTTTTGCGGCCGGAGTCTGCACCTTTGGGGGGGGGGGGGGGGGGGGGGGGGGTACTGTCACACCCTGACATAGAGTTGGTTTGGTCAGGGTGTGAATATCTATGTTTTCTATTTCTATGTTGGCCGGGTGTGGTTCCCAATCAAAGGCAGCTGTCGATAGTTGTCTCTGATTGGGAATCATACCTATGTTGTGGGATCTTGTTTCTGTGTGTTTGGCTTGTTTGATGTATAGCCTTTAGAACTTCACGTTACGTTGCTTTGTTATTTTGTCGAGTGTTTATTATTAACATTAAACATATACGCATACCACGCTGCACCTTGGTCCAATCCTTTACTCAACGAACGTGACACCACTCTATCATTCCTCTCCTCTATTCTCCACTATCATTCCTCTCCTCTATTCTCCACTCTATCATTCCTCTCTATCATTCCTCTCCTCTCTCCATCATTCCTCTCCTCTATTCTCCTCTCTCTATCATTCTCCCTCTCTCAAACATAATTTCACTGTTTAAATGCTCGGCGATCTGAGACCTTCAGAGACTTAACAGACACACAGGTAGGTGTTTACATCAACTCCTGTTCTTAGCTAACCCCTTACACACAAATACAGGCGTGCAGACACAAGCTTATACAGCCATGTGCACGTGAACAACACACACACACACACCTTGTTTGTTGGCTATCTGTCAGTGTGTATGTGTGCAGGCAAAGACGTCAAGGCACTGTTTAAACAGACAGGAGTGCGCAGAGAGCTGGACAGAGGAATGATATAAAGGATGACAATCAGAGCTGCTGTTAAAAAGAGTACCTCTCGCTCTCTCTCACCTTGGCGTTACAAGCGCCGTGCTCTACCAGCTGAGCTACAGAGGACCACAATAACGGTGGAGTATGAGGGGCGTGATGATCACACATTCAGTTCAATTCCGTATCAGGAGCGATGTATTAGCAGAGATGAAAAAGCAATAAATTGATAACCAGATATGAACACATAAATTAGACAGCAAGTTGTTGATTAATCACTGTTCTAAATCTGTCAGCCTGCTGTCTTCTGTACCACTGAGGTTATTGTGTGTGTGAGTGAGAGACAACATCTATGCCAGAGAGAACCAGAGGATGTCTCAGGGTGTTAATGACCTCCAGGTCTCTACTTCCACTAATGATCACAGCAGGCGTCCATTACCTCCAGGCCTTCTTGGAAAAGACATGGTCAATATCCAAGACCTACCGTTTCCCAATCACTGGTCGCTCTCTATCACTCTAACTCCATCTCTACCACTCCTTCTCTCTCTAACTCCCTCTCTCTCTACCTCCATCTCTATCACTCCTTCTCTCTCGAACTCCCTCTCTCTTTAACTCCCTCTCTCTCTACCTCCAACTATCTCTCTCTCTATCTCCTAGCGTGTTACTGTGTAGCTTGATGAAATATGAGTGTGATAAATCTCGATGCCTTTTTCCTCTCATGAGATATTATTACCATGGAAACACATACTGCAACATTTCAAGAACTTTGCAAGTTTCTTCAAGTGCAATCGCTATGATGAAACTGGCTCTCATGAGGACCGCCACAGGAAAGGAAGACCCAGAGTTACCTCGGCTGCAGAGGATAAGTTCATTAGAGTTACCAGCCTCAGAAATTGCAGCCCAAATATATGCTTCACAGAGTTCAAGTAACAGACACATCTCAAAATCAACTGTTCAGAGGAGACTGTGTGAATCAGGCCTTCATGGTCGAATTGCTGCAAATAAACCACTACTAAAGGACACTAATAATAAGAAGATACTTGCTTGGGCCAAGAAACATGAGCAATGGACATTAGACCGGTGGAAATCTGTCTTTTGGTCTGATGAGTCCAAATTTGAGATTTTTGCTTCCAACCGCCATGTCTTTGTGAGACGCATAGTAGGTGAACAGATGATCTCTGCATGTGTGGTTCCCACCATGAAGCATGGAGGAGGAGGTGTGATGGTGTGGGCGTGCTTTGCTGATGACACTCTCAGTGATTTATTTAGAATTCAAGGCACACTTAACCAGCATGGCTACCACAGCATTCTGCAGCGATATGCCATCCCATTAGGTTTGCGCTTAGTGGGACTATCATTTGTTATTTAACAGGACAATGACCCAAAACCTCCAGGCTGTGTAAGGGCTATTTGACCAAGAAGGAGAGTGATGGAGTGCTGCATCAGATGACTTGGCCTCCACAATCACCCGACCTCAACCCAATTGAGATGGTTTGGGATGAGTTGGACCGCAGTGAAGGAAAAGCAGCCAACAAGTGCTCAGCATATGTGGGAACTCCTTCAAGACTGTTGGAAAATCATTCCAGGTGAAGCTGGTTGAGAGAATGCCAAGAGTGTGCAAAGCTGTCATCAAGGCAAAGGGTGGCTTTAACACTTTTTTTTACTTCATGATTCCATATGTGTTATTTCATAGCTTTGATGTCTTCACTATTATTCTACAATGTAGAAAATAGTAAAAAATAAAGACAAACCCTGGAATGAGTAGGTGTGTCCAAACGTTTGACTGGTACTGTGGAGCGAAATAGACAGTATGGACAGTATGAATAGAAAAGGTGTTTACAGCAGTAGTTATATGGGATGAGCCATGACTAGAATACAGTATATACATATAAATTGGGTAAAACAGCATGTAAACATTATTAAAGTGACCAATGTTCAATGAATATGTACAGAGGGCAGCAGTCTCTGTCTGTCTGTGTGTGTGTATGTGTGTGTGTGTGTGTGTGTGTGTGTGTGTGTGTGTGTGTGTGTGTGTGTGTGTGTGTGTGTGTGTGTGTGTGTGTGTGTGTGTGTGTGTGTGTGTGTGTGTGTGTGTGTGTGTGTGTGTGTGTGTGTGTGTGTGTGTGTGTGTGTGTGTGCCTACATGTATTTGCTACAAAGATGAAAATAAGCTAATCCCCAGAAGGCATGATAAAGTATTAAACAGTAGAAACACACACTCACACACCATGTTGCCTCTGCTCTCTGACAACCAGCATCTCTCTGGTGTTATAGTATTTCTTCAAAAGCACTTCTTTCATAATTTTTTTAAATGGAAAAGCAAACATATTTTAAAATACACAAGCTATGACTGGAGTCCCATGTGTACACAAACACTCAGCGTTGGCAAACATGGAATATTGACCTAATTGAACATCATTCCAGAGAAGGATGTTTTTTTTAGGAATATGTGCCCACACATTTAAATTTTTTACACGCTCCTATCGAGAGCAATTAGGGTTAAGTGCCTTGCTCAAGGGCACATCGGCAGATTTTTTCACCTAGTCGGCTCGGGGATCTGAACCAGCGCCCTTTCAGTTACTGGCCCAACGCTCTTACCCGCTAGGCTACCTGCCGCCTCACACAAAATCAACATGCACACCCACAGAAACTTTATTTAGCTACTCAATGAAACATGATTGGATATATATAATGAACACACGTTTTTTACAGTTTTACAGTTTTAGTCATTTAGCAGATGCTCTTATCCAGAGTGACTTCCAATTAGTGAGTGCATACATTTTTCATACTGGCCAACATGAATACTTTGGAAATAACATTTAACACTGCCCCAACTTCGAGCTCCAACCAAGGTGCAAGAATTGAGGAACAAACTAAATTGGAGTGAAGAAGAAATTCTGCAACTCTTGGAGGACAGTGGACGTTGATTAAAATGAGTCTTGTTAAATCAAAGCGTTTTGAGCAGTAGTCTTCATCAGGGTTTTTCAAGTACTTTATGTGGATCCATAGAGAAGCATTGTAATTTCAAATATGATATATATGATGGAGAGCATGCAGATGCTGAGACTTGCTGAGTATTCATTAGGCTTGGGTACAACTCTGAGTCTCCTTGTTATTCAATCAGTGGTGCAGAGTGCAACATTCAGGTCACTATTCCGCTTCTCTAATGCATCCCTGTCCTGCCTTGCTCTCACGCCACTCCCTCACTTACCCCCCACTCCCTCTCTCAGTATCTCTCTATTCTCTCTCTCTATTCTCTCTCTCTCTCTCTCCGTCTCTCTCTCTCTCTCCGTCTATCTCTCTCTCTCTCACTCTCGTCTCTCTCTCTCTCTCCGTCTATCTCTCTCTCTCTCTCTGTCTATCCCTCCATCTCTCTCTCTCCGTCTCTCTCTCTCTCTCTCCGTCTCTCTCTCTCTCTCCGTCTATCTCTCTCTCTCTCTCTCTCTCCGTCTCTCTCTCTCTCGTCTATCCCTCCATCTCTCTCTCTCTCCGTCTCTCTCTCTCTCTCTCTCTCCGTCTCTCTCTCTCTCTCCGTCTATCTCTCTCTCTCTCTCTCTCTGTCTATCTCTCTCTCTCTGTCTATCCCTCCATCTCTCTCTCTGTGAAGCAGTGAAGGAATATGAGCAATGTCCCATCCACTGTGCCACTCTCACCATTTGCAAAGTAATGAGGTAAAAAATAAAGGGAGCGAGAGAAAGAAAGAATAAACAGAGTGATGTAGAAAATACACATGGCTTCAGGCTGTGTTAGGAGCCTCCACCATGACCCAAACTGACAGCTCTACACTGGGATTAAGGAGATTTCATTTGGGCCATGGAGTGTGCACATACACACACACACGCATGTACGTGAATTTGCACTTACACTCACACACACAGACGCATGTACACACACACACAGATGCACATGCTGACGCATACATATGCACACACAGACGGCACACACTTACGCATGCAAACACACACACAGAGACATATGCACCCATGCATACACACACACACACACGCCGCACATAATGTGGATCAGAAAACTCTTGGAAACTGTCATTATACAGAAGTAGTAGTTTCTGGCACTGAACATCTATCTCTTCCAAAAAGGGAAAATATATCTTCAGGGAACATATTCAAATGTCGTGATATACATTTTTAGATACTGTCAGCAATATTCTACTTCCCTATAATCAAAATAGGTAAACATTCAAACTTTATCTCTCCCTCCTTTCCCTATGGGAGAGCGTTTCTTTGAGGAAAATCTCTGAAGAAAAGTACCTTTACCTCCTATTCCATCACCTTGCAGTGATGACACCTAAAGAGTTTACCATCAATGGATGTCATGTACCTCATCACCACTGCAGAAAAGCCTTTTAGTGAGACATATGCAATCTAATATGGCTGCCTCCACCAACATCAATTCTTACTCAAAAGATAACACCAGGTCAGACACATCTTCATTATACAGATGGATCAATGTACCTACCTACCTACTTTTACACTCTAGCTGAAATACCTTGTTAGAAATCACATCCAGTCAACACAGAATGTTCTCACTCCCTCCTGATGCCTTTCTTCTGTGAAAATGAAACAGTAATTATATTTTATTAAATATGTTTCTATATATATTATGTGAAAAATCCAATAGATGGCAGAGAGAAAAGACTCTATATATCCCTGAGGTGGGTTGATAAATGCAGTAGGGTGGAAATACCTGCTACCTTATTTGATATGGACCTCACAGGCTGTCTCTGTCCATCATAGACTGACTAATTACACAGTGTGCTCCAAAACGATTGGGATAGCGACACATTTGTTGTTGTTTTGGTTCTGTATTCCAGCACTTTGGATTTTATATAATGTACAGAGTTAAAGTGCAGACTGTCAGCTTTAATTTGAGGGTATTTTTATCCATATCGGGTGAACCGTTTAGAAATTGTACATAGTGCCCCCATTTTAGGGGACCAAAAGTATTGGGACAAATTCACTTATGTGTATTAAAGTAGTAAAAAGTTAAGTACAGTGGGGGGAAAAAGTATTTAGTCAGCCACCAATTGTGCAAGTTCTCCCACTTAAAAAGATGAGAGAGGCCTGTAATTTTCATCATAGGTACACGTCAACTATGACAGACAAATTGAGAGAAAAAAAATCCAGAAAATCACATTGTAGGATTTTTAATGAATTTATTAGCAAATTATGGTAGAAAATAAGTATTTGGTCAATAACAAACAAGCAATATTTCTGGCTCACTGTATGTAGTAGAGTGCCATTCGGGACATATCCTTATATTTATGTAGTAACATATAAACCCACAAGATTATATACAGAATTGCCTCGAGAAACACACACACACACAGACATACACACACACACACACAATTTGTGGGCCAAGCAGACAACACATGGTTTTATTCAAGTGAGATAGCAGAGAGCCAAGGTACATAAATATGGGGACAGAGATGGCTAATGTACACACCGCTGGCTCTCTTCTCTCCTTCCCTCTCTTTCTCTTTCTCTCTCTCTCTCTGCTGGTTGGTAATAGAGATTCTGACCTGGCCTATGCTACGGTATGAATCTGTCATCAGATGCACATTACACTTTTTCACCATCCCTCGCTCTACCCCGCACTTCTCTCTTCCCCCCTCTCTGTACCCCCTACTACACCATTCCACCCCTCTCTTCTCCTCCTCGCCTCTGTCTGTACCCCCCACCAACCTCCACGTCCTCCTGTCCACTCCTTACCCCTAGTCCTCTTTCCCCTCTCTACTCCCTCCATCCTGTCCTCTCCATCTGCTCTCTTAAAGTGCATTGAAAAAGTATTCATCCCCCTTGGCGTTTTTCCTATTTTGTTGCATTACAACCTGTAATTTAAATGGATTTTTATTTGGATTTCATGTAATGGACATACACAAAATAGTCCAAATTGGTGAAGTGAAATGAAAAAAATAACTTGTTTCGAAAAATTCAAAAAAATAAATAACGGAAAAGTGGTGCGTGCATATGCATTCGCCACCTTTGCTATGAAGCCCTTAAATAAGATCTGGTGCAACCAATTACCTTCAGAAGTCACATAATTAGTTAAATAAAGTCCACCTGTGTGCAATCTAAGTGTCACATGATCTCAGTATATATACACCTGTTCTGAAAGGCCCCAGCGTCTGCAACACCACTAAGCAAGGGGCACCACCAAGCAAGCGGCACCATGAAGACCAAGGAGCTCTCCGAACAGGTCAGGGACAACGTTGTGGAGAAGTACAGATCAGGGTAGGGTTTTTTAAAAATATCCGAAACTTTGAACATCCCACAGAGCACCATTAAATCCATTATTACAAAATTGAAAGAATATGGCACAACAACAAACCTGCCAAGAGAGGGCCACCCACCAAAACTCACGGACCAGGCAAGGAGGGCATTAATCAGAGAGGCAACAAAGAGACCAAAGATAACCCTGAAGGTGCTGCAAAACTCCACAGCGGAGATTGGAGTATCTGTCCATAGGACCACTTTAAGCCGTACACTCCACAGAGCTGAGCTTTACGGAAGAGTGGCCAGAAAAAAAGCCATTGCTTTAAGAAAAAAATAAGCAAACACGTTTGGTGTTCGCCAAAAGGCATGTGGGAGACTCCCCAAACATATGGAAGAAGGTATTCTGGTCAGATGAGACTAAAATTGAGCTTTTTGGCCATCAAGGAAAAGGCTATGTCTGGCGAAAACAGAACACCTCTCATCACCCCGAGAACACCATCCCCACAGTGAATGGTGGTGGCAGCATCATGCTGTGGGGATGTTTTTCATCGGCAGGGACTGGGAAACTGGTCAGAATTGAAGGAATGATGGATGGCGCTAAATACAGGGAGGAGACTTGCAGCTGTAATTGCTGCAGAAGGTGGCTCTACAAAGTATTGACTTTGGGGGTGGGGGGTGGGGTGAATAGTTATGCATGCTCAAGTTTTCTGTTTTTTTGTCTTATTTATTGTTTGTTTCACAATAAAAAATATTTTGCATCTTCAAAGTGGTAGGCATGTTGTGTAAATGAAATGATACAAACCCCACAAAAATCCATTTTAATTCTAGGTTGTAAGGCAACAAAATAGGAAAAATGCCAAGGGGGTGAATATATTTTCAAGCCACTGTACCCGCTTCACCCTTTCCGTTAACCCTGTCACTCCCTGTCCCCCTCCACTTGTTCTTCTCTCCCATCTTCCTTCCGTCCCATCTTCCTTCCCTCCCTTAGACTCTCTTCATTGACTCCAAAACTACCTGCACAGCACCATTCACAACATCCACAAAATCCACACCATCCACAATATCTACGCCATTCGCAACATCTACACCATCCACACCATCCACAACATCTACACCATCCACAACATCCACACCATCCACAACATCTACACCATCCACACATTACCATCCACATCATCTACACCATCATCAACATATACACCATCTACACTATTCACACCATCCACACTATCCACAACATCTACACCATCCACACCTACACCATCCACACCATCTACACCCTCCACACCATCACCATCCACATCATCTACACACCTACATCATCCACACCATCCACACCATCCACAAAATCCAAAACATCTATACCATCCTCAACATCTATACAATCCACAACATCTACACCATCCACAACATCTACACCATCTACAACATCTACACCATCCACATTCACAACATCCACAACATCTACACCATCAACAACACCATCTACACAATCCACACCATCTACACCATCTACACCATCCACACCATCCACACCATCCACACCATCTACACCATCCACAACATCTACACCATCCACATTCACAACATCCACAACATCTACACCATCAACAACACCATCTACACAATCCACACCATCAGCAACATCTACACCATCCATGCCATCCATATCACCCACACCATCCACAACATCTACACCATCCACAACATCTACACCATCTACACCATCCACATCATCATAATCCACACCATCCACAACATCTACACCATCCACAACATCTACACCATCCACATCTTCTAAACAATCCACAACATCTAAACCATCCACGCTATCCACAACATATTCACCATCCACACATCACCATCCACACCATCCACATCATCTACACCCTCCACAACATCTACACCAGCCACATCATCATCCACACCATTTACAACATCCACACCATCCACAACGTCTACACCATCCACACCATCCATATCATCACCATCCACATAATCTACACCATCCCCAAAATCTACACCATCCACATCATCTACACAATCCACAACATCGACACCATCCACAACATCTAAACCATCCACGCCATCCACAACATCTACACCATCCACAACATCTACACCAACTACACCATCTACACCATCAAAAACATCCACAACATCTACACCATCCACAACCTCTACACCATCACCATCCACACCATCCACATCATCTACACCATCCACAACATCTACACCATCCACAACATCTACACCATCCACAACATCTACACCATCCACATCACCATCCAAAACATCTACACCATCTACACCAACCACATCACCATCCACAACATCTACACCATCCACACCATCTACACAATCCACACCATCTACACAATCCACAACATTCACAACATCTACACCATCCACAACATCTACACCATCCATATTCACAACATCCACAACATCTACACCATCATCTACAAAATCTACACCATCAGCAACATCTACACCATCCATGCCATCCATATCACCCACACCATCCACAACATCTACACCATCCACAACATCTACACCATCCACATCATCATCATCCACACCATCCACATCATCTATACCATCTACAACATCTACACCATCCACAAGATCTACAACATCCACATCATCTATACCATCCACAACATCTACACCATCCACAAGATCTACACCATCCACATCATAACCATCCACACCATCCATATCTTCTAAACAATCCACAACATCCACACCATCCACATCATCTACACCATCCACAATATCTACACCAGCCACGCCATCCACAACATCTACAACATCTACACCATCCACACAATTTACACCATCCACTACATTTACACCATCACCATCCACACCATCCACCACATCTACACCATCCACATCACCATACACATTATTTACATCATCCACAACATCCACACACAGACCCTGCTCCAATACCCATTTATTATTCAAGGGGGGTAGATTTGGGAGGGAGGGGGTAGATTTGAAATGTAATGTCATGTATTATTTAAAATGTGTATATAACTGCCTTAATGTTTTTGGACCCCAGGAATAGTGGCTGTTACCTTGGCAGGAACTAATGGGGATCCTTAATAAACCCAAGGAAGAGTAGCGGCTGCCTTGGCAGGAACTAATGGGGATCCTTAATAAACCTTAGGATGAGTAGCTGCTGCTTTGGCAGGAACTAATGTGGATCCTTAATAAATACAAATACAAATAGAACTAGAGAGTGGGAGGGGAGGAGAATCATTGAGTGGGTGAGTGAAAGAGAGAGAGAGTGAGACAGAGACAGAGAGAGAGAGAGAGAGAGAGAGAGAGAGAGAGAGAGAGAGAGAGAGAGAGAGAGAGAGAGAGATGGAAGGGTTGGATGGAGGATAACGCCGGTATGCTTTAAAAGTTGGAAGAGCTGAAAATAACCCACCTCTTTTCCACTTGTTTTTTATAGACTGGGATGGAGGGAAGACAAGGCTGGAGGGTTGGCTGATGGAGGAGAGACAAGGCTTGAGGGTTGGCTGGTGGAGGAGAGACAAGGCTGGAGGGTTGGCTGATGGAGGAGAGACAAGGCTGGACGGTTGGCTGGTGGAAGGAGAGACAAGGCTGGAGGGTTGGCTGGTGGAGGAGAGACAAGGCTGGAGGGTTGGCTGGTGGAGGAGAGACAAGGCTGGGGGGTTGGCTGATGGAGGGAGAGACAAATCTGGAGAGTTGGCTGATGGATGAGAGGCTGGAGAGTTGGCTGATGGAGGAAGAGACAAGGCTGGAGGATTGGTTGGCGGAGGAGAGACAAGGCTGGAGAGTTGGCTGGTTAAGGAGAGACAAGGCTGGAGTGTTGGCTGATGGAGGAGAGACAAGGCTGGAGAGATGGCTGATGGAGGGAGAGATGAGGCTGGAGGGTTGGCTGGTGGAAGGAGAGACAAGGCTGGAGGGTTGGCTGGTGGAGGAGAGACAAGGCTGGAGGGTTGGCTGGTGGAGGAGAGACAAGGCTGGTGGGTTGGCTGATGGAGGGAGAGACAAATCTGGAGAGTTGGCTGATGGATGAGAGGCTGGAGAGTTGGCTGATGGAGGGAGAGACAAGGCTGGAGGGTTGGCTGGCGGAGGAGAGACATGGCTGGAGAGTTGGCTGGTTGAGGAAAGACAAGGCTGGAGAGTTGGCTGATGGAAGAGAGACAAGACTGGAGAGTTGGCTGGTGGAGGGAGATACAAGGCTGGAGGGTTGGCTGGCGGAGGAGAGACAAGGCTGGAGAGTTGGCTGATGGAGGAGAGACAAGGCTGGAGAGTAGGCTGATGGAGGAGAGACAAGACTGGAGAGTTGGCTGGTGGAGGGAGAGACAAGGCTGGAGGGTTGGCTGGTTGAGGAGAGACAAGGCTGGAGAGTTGGCTGGTGGAGGGAGAGACAAGGCTGGAGGGTTGGCTGGTGGAGGAGAGACAAGGCTGGAGAGTTGGCTGGTGGAGGGAGAGACAAGGCTGGAGGGTTGGCTGGCGGAGGAGAGACAAGGCTGGAGAGTTGGCTGATGGAGGAGAGACAAGACTGGAGAGTTGGCTGGTGGAGGGAGAGACAAGGCTGGAGGGTTGGTTGGCGGAGGAGAGACAAGGCTGGAGGGTTGGCTGGCGGAGGAGAGACAAGGCTGGAGAGTTGGCTGATGGAGGGAGAGACAAGGCTGGGGGGTTGGCTGGCGGAGGAGAGACAAGGCTGGAGAGTTGGCTGATGGAGGGAGAGACAAGGCTGGAGAGTTGGCTGGTTGAGGTGAGACAAGGCTGGAGAGTTGGCTGATGGAGGAGAGACAAGACTGGAGAGTTGGCTGGTGGAGGGAGAGACAAGGCTGGAGGGTTGGCTGGCGGAGGAGAGACAAGGCTGGAGGGTTGGCTGGTGGAGGAGAGACAAGGCTGGAGGGTTGGCTGGTGGAGGGAGAGACAAATCTGGAGAGTTGGCTGATGGAGGAGAGACAAGGCTGGAGAGTTGGCTGATGGAGGGAGAGATGAGGCTGGAGGGTTGGCTGGTGGAAGGAGAGACAAGGCTGGAAGGTTGGCAGATGGAGGAGAGACAAGGCTGGAGGGTTGGCTGGTGGAGGAGAGACACGGCTGGGGGGTTGGCTGATGGAGAGACAAATCTGGAGAGTTGGCTGATGGATGAGAGGCTGGAGAGTTGGCTGATGGAGGGAGAGACAAGGCTGGATGGTTGGCTGGCGGAGGAGAGACAAGGCTGGAGAGTTGGCTGGTTGAGGTGAGACAAGACTGGAGAGTTGGCTGATGGAGGAGAGACAAGGCTGGAGGGTTGGATGGTGGAGGAGAGACAAGGCTGGAGGGGTGGCTGGTGGAGGAGAGACAAGGCTGGGGGGTTGGCTGATGGAGGGAGAGACAAATCTGGAGAGTTGGCTGATGGATGAGAGGCTGGAGAGTTGGCTGATGGAGGAAGAGACAAGGCTGGAGGATTGGTTGGCGGAGGAGAGACAAGGCTGGAGAGTTGGCTGGTTAAGGAGAGACAAGGCTGGAGTGTTGGCTGATGGAGGAGAGACAAGGCTGGAGAGATGGCTGATGGAGGGAGAGATGAGGCTGGAGGGTTGGCTGGTGGAAGGAGAGACAAGGCTGGAGGGTTGGCTGGTGGAGGAGAGACAAGGCTGGAGGGTTGGCTGGTGGAGGAGAGACAAGGCTGGTGGGTTGGCTGATGGAGGGAGAGACAAATCTGGAGAGTTGGCTGATGGATGAGAGGCTGGAGAGTTGGCTGATGGAGGGAGAGACAAGGCTGGAGGGTTGGCTGGCGGAGGAGAGACATGGCTGGAGAGTTGGCTGGTTGAGGAAAGACAAGGCTGGAGAGTTGGCTGATGGAAGAGAGACAAGACTGGAGAGTTGGCTGGTGGAGGGAGATACAAGGCTGGAGGGTTGGCTGGCGGAGGAGAGACAAGGCTGGAGAGTTGGCTGATGGAGGAGAGACAAGGCTGGAGAGTAGGCTGATGGAGGAGAGACAAGACTGGAGAGTTGGCTGGTGGAGGGAGAGACAAGGCTGGAGGGTTGGCTGGTTGAGGAGAGACAAGGCTGGAGAGTTGGCTGGTGGAGGGAGAGACAAGGCTGGAGGGTTGGCTGGTGGAGGAGAGACAAGGCTGGAGAGTTGGCTGGTGGAGGGAGAGACAAGGCTGGAGGGTTGGCTGGCGGAGGAGAGACAAGGCTGGAGAGTTGGCTGATGGAGGAGAGACAAGACTGGAGAGTTGGCTGGTGGAGGGAGAGACAAGGCTGGAGGGTTGGCTGGCGGAGGAGAGACAAGGCTGGAGGGTTGGCTGGCGGAGGAGAGACAAGGCTGGAGAGTTGGCTGATGGAGGGAGAGACAAGGCTGGGGGGTTGGCTGGCGGAGGAGAGACAAGGCTGGAGAGTTGGCTGATGGAGGGAGAGACAAGGCTGGAGAGTTGGCTGGTTGAGGTGAGACAAGGCTGGAGAGTTGGCTGATGGAGGAGAGACAAGACTGGAGAGTTGGCTGGTGGAGGGAGAGACAAGGCTGGAGGGTTGGCTGGTGGAGGGAGAGACAAATCTGGAGAGTTGGCTGATGGAGGAGAGACAAGGCTGGAGAGGTGGCTGATGGAGGGAGAGATGAGGCTGGAGGGTTGGCTGGTGGAAGGAGAGACAAGGCTGGAAGGTTGGCAGATGGAGGAGAGACAAGGCTGGAGGGTTGGCTGGTGGAGGAGAGACACGGCTGGGGGGTTGGCTGATGGAGAGACAAATCTGGAGAGTTGGCTGATGGATGAGAGGCTGGAGAGTTGGCTGATGGAGGGAGAGACAAGGCTGGATGGTTGGCTGGCGGAGGAGAGACAAGGCTGGAGAGTTGGCTGGTTGAGGTGAGACAAGACTGGAGAGTTGGCTGATGGAGGAGAGACAAGGCTGGAGGGTTGGATGGTGGAGGAGAGACAAGGCTGGAGGGGTGGCTGGTGGAGGAGAGACAAGGCGGTAGAGTTGGCTGATGGAGGAGAGACAAGGCTGGAGAGTTGGCTGGTTGAAGAGAGACAAGGCTGGAGAGTTGGCTGATGGAGGGAGAGACAAGGCTGGAGGGTTGGCTGGCGGAGGAGAGACAAGGCTGGAGAGTTGGCTGATGGAGGAGAGACAAGACTGGAGAGTTGGCTGGTGGAGGGAGAGACAAGGCTGGAGGGTTGGCTGGCGGAGGAGAGACAAGGCTGGGGGGTTGGCTGATGGAGGGAGAGACAAATCTGGAGAGTTGGCTGATGGATGAGAGGCTGGAGAGTTGGCTGATGGAGGGAGAGACAAGGCTGGAGGGTTGGCTGATGGAGGAAAGACAAGGCTGGACGGTTGGCTGGTGGAGGAGAGACAAGGCTAGAGGGTTGGCTGAAGGAGGAGAAACAAGCTGGAGAGTTGGCTGGTGGAGGGAGAGACAAGGCTGGAGAGCTGGCTGGTGGAGGAGAGACAAGGCTGGAGGGTTGGATGATGGAGGAAGAGACAAGACTGGAGAGTTGGCTGGTGGAGGGAGAGACAAGGCTGGAACGTTGGCTGGCGGAGGAGAGACAAGGCTGGAGGGTTGGCTAGTGGAGGAGTGACAAGGCTGAATGGTTGGCTGATGGAGGGAGAGACAAGGCTGGAGAGTTGGCTGGTTGAGGAGAGACAAGGCTGGAGAGTTGGCTGATGGAGGGAGAGACAAGGCTGGAGAGTTGGCTGGTTGAGGAGAGACAAGGCTGGAGAGTTGGCTGATGGAGGAGAGACAAGACTGGATAGTTGGCTGGTGGAGGGAGAGACAAGGCTGGAGGGTTGGCTGGTGGAGGGAGAGACAAGGCTGGAGAGCTGGCTGGTGGAGGGGAGACAAGGCTGGAGGGTTGGCTGATGGAGGGAGAGAAAAGGCTGGAGAGTTGGCTGGTTGAGGAGAGACAAGGCTGGAGAGTTGGCTGGTTGAGGTGAGACAAGACTGGAGAGTTGGCTGATGGAGGAGAGACAAGGCTGGAGGGTTGGATGGTGGAGGAGAGACAAGGCTGGAGGGGTGGCTGGTGGAGGAGAGACAAGGCGGTAGAGTTGGCTGATGGAGGAGAGACAAGGCTGGAGAGTTGGCTGGTTGAAGAGAGACAAGGCTGGAGAGTTGGCTGATGGAGGGAGAGACAAGGCTGGAGGGTTGGCTGGCGGAGGAGAGACAAGGCTGGAGAGTTGGCTGATGGAGGAGAGACAAGACTGGAGAGTTGGCTGGTGGAGGGAGAGACAAGGCTGGAGAGTTGGATGGCGGAGGAGAGACAAGGCTGGGGGGTTGGCTGATGGAGGGAGAGACAAATCTGGAGAGTTGGCTGATGGATGAGAGGCTGGAGAGTTGGCTGATAGAGGGAGAGACAAGGCTGGAGGGTTGGCTGATGGAGGAAAGACAAGGCTGGACGGTTGGCTGGTGGAGGAGAGACAAGGCTAGAGGGTTGGCTGAAGGAGGAGAAACAAGCTGGAGAGTTGGCTGGTGGAGGGAGAGACAAGGCTGGAGAGCTGGCTGGTGGAGGAGAGACAAGGCTGGAGGGTTGGATGATGGAGGAAGAGACAAGACTGGAGAGTTGGCTGGTGGAGGGAGAGACAAGGCTGGAACGTTGGCTGGCGGAGGAGAGACAAGGCTGGAGGGTTGGCTAGTGGAGGAGTGACAAGGCTGAATGGTTGGCTGATGGAGGGAGAGACAAGGCTGGAGAGTTGGCTGGTTGAGGAGAGACAAGGCTGGAGAGTTGGCTGATGGAGGGAGAGACAAGGCTGGAGAGTTGGCTGGTTGAGGAGAGACAAGGCTGGAGAGTTGGCTGATGGAGGAGAGACAAGACTGGATAGTTGGCTGGTGGAGGGAGAGACAAGGCTGGAGGGTTGGCTGGTGGAGGGAGAGACAAGGCTGGAGAGCTGGCTGGTGGAGGGGAGACAAGGCTGGAGGGTTGGCTGATGGAGGGAGAGAAAAGGCTGGAGAGTTGGCTGGTTGAGGAGAGACAAGGCTGGAGAGTTGGCTGGTTGAGGAGAGACAAGGCTGGAGAGCTGGCTGGTGGAGGAGAAACAAGGCTGGAGGGTTGGATGATGGAGGAAGAGACTACACTGGAGAGTTGGCTGGTGGAGGGAGAGACAAGGCTGGAGGATTGGCTGGTGGAGGAGAAACAAGGCTGGAGGTTTGGCTGGTGGAGAAGTGACAAGGCTGGATGGTTGGCTGATGGAGGGAGGGACAAGGCTGGAGAGTTGGCTGATGGAGGGGGAGTCATGGCTGGAGGGTTGGCTGTTGGAGGTAGAGACAAGGTTGGAGGGTTGGCTGGTGGAGAGAGAGACAAGGCTGGAGAGCTGGATGGTGGAGGAGAGACAAGGCTGGATAGTTTGCTGATGGAGGAGAGACAAGGCTGGAGAGTTGGCTGATGGAGGGAGAGACAAGGCTGGAGGGTTGGCTGGTGGAGGGAGAGACAAGGTTGGAGGGTTGGCTGGTGGAGGGAGAGACAATGCTGAGAACTGGCTGGTGGGGGGGAGACAAGGCTGGAGGGTTGGCTGGTGGAGGAGAGACAAGGCTGGGGGGTTGGCTGATGGAGGGAGAGACAAGGCTGGGGGGGGTTGGCTGATGGAGGGAGAGACAAATCTGGAGAGTTGGCTGATGGAGGAGAGACAAGGCTGGAGAGTTGGCTGCTGGAGGGAGAGATGAGGCTGGAGGGTTGGCTGGTGGAAGGAGAGACAAGGCTGGAGGGTTGGCTGGTGGAGGGAGAGACAAGGCTGGAGAGCTCGCTGGTGGAGGAGAGACAAGGCTGGAGAGTTGACTGATGGAGGAGAGACAAGGCTGGAGAGTTGGCTGGTGGAGGATAGACAAGGCTGGAGGGTTGGCTGGTGGAGGAGAGACAAGGCTGGAGAGTAGGCTGATGGAGGAGAGACAAGACTGGAGAGTTGGCTGGTGGAGGGAGAGACAAGGCTGGAGAGTTGGCTGGTGGAGGGAGAGACAAGGCTGGAGGGTTGGCTGGCGGAAGAGAGACAAGGCTGGAGGGTTGGCTGGTGGAGGGGAGACAAGGCTGGGGGGTTGGCTGATGGATGGAGAGACAAATCTGGAGAGTTGGCTGATGGAGGAGAGACAAGGCTGGAGAGTTGGCTGATGGAGGAGAGACAAGGCTGGAGAGTTGGCTGATGGAGGGAGAGATGAGGCTGAAGGGTTGGCTGGTGGAAGGAGAGACAAGGCTGGAGGGTTGGCTGGTGGAGGAGAGACAAGGCTGGAGGGTTGGCTGGTGGAGGAGAGACAAGGCTGGGGGGTTGGCTGATGGAGGGAGAGACAAATCTGGAGAGTTGGCTGATGGATGAGAGGCTGGAGAGTTGGCTGATGGAGGAAGAGACAAGGCTGGAGGATTGGCTGGCGGAGGAGAGACAAGGCTGGAGAGTTGGCTGGTTAAGGAGAGACAAGGCTGGAGTGTTGGCTGATGGAGGAGAGACAAGGCTGGAGAGATGGCTGATGGAGGGAGAGATGAGGCTGGAGGGTTGGCTGGTGGAAGGAGAGACAAGGCTGGAGGGTTGGCTGGTGGAGGAGAGACAAGGCTGGAGGGTTGGCTGGTGGAGGAGAGACAAGGCTGGTGGGTTGGCTGATGGAGGGAGAGACAAATCTGGAGAGTTGGCTGATGGATGAGAGGCTGGAGAGTTGGCTGATGGAGGGAGAGACAAGGCTGGAGAGTTGGCTGGCGGAGGAGAGACATGGCTGGAGAGTTGGCTGGTTGAGGAGAGACAAGGCTGGAGAGTTGGCTGATGGAAGAGAGACAAGACTGGAGAGTTGGCTGGTGGAGGGAGATACAAGGCTGGAGGGTTGGCTGGCGGAGGAGAGACAAGGCTGGAGAGTTGGCTGATGGAGGAGAGACAAGACTGGAGAGTTGGCTGGTGGAAGAGAGACAAGACTGGAGAGTTGGCTGGTGGAGGGAGATACAAGGCTGGAGGGTTGGCTGGCGGAGGAGAGACAAGGCTGGAGAGTTGGCTGATGGAGGAGAGACAAGACTGGAGAGTTGGCTGGTGGAGAGAGAGAAAAGGCTGGAGGGTTGGCTGGCGGAGGAGAGACAAGGCTGGAGGGTTGGCTGGTGGAGGATAGACAAGGCTGGAGGGTTGGCTGGTGGAGGAGAGACAAGGCTGGAGAGTAGGCTGATGGAGGAGAGACAAGACTGGAGAGTTGGCTGGTGGAGGGAGAGACAAGGCTGGAGGGTTGGCTGGCGGAGGAGAGACAAGGCTAGAGGGTTGGCTGGCGGAGGAGAGACAACGCTGGAGAGTTGGCTGATGGAGGGAGAGACAAGGCTGGGGGGTTGGCTGGCGGAGGAGAGACAAGGCTGGAGCGTTGGCTGATGGAGGGAGAGACAAGGCTGGAGAGTTGGCTGGTTGAGGTGAGACAAGGCTGGAGAGTTGGCTGATGGAGGAGAGATAAGACTGGAGAGTTGGCTGGTGGAGGGAGAGACAAGGCTGGAGGGTTGGCTGGCGGAGGAGAGACAAGGCTGGAGGGTTGGCTGGTGGAGGAGAGACAAGGCTGGAGGGTTGGCTGGTGGAGGGAGAGACAAATCTGGAGAGTTGGCTGATGGAGGAGAGACAAGGCTGGAGAGTTGGCTGATGGAGGGAGAGATGAGGCTGGAGGGTTGGCTGGTGGAAGGAGAGACAAGGCTGGAGGGTTGGCTGATGGAGGAGAGACAAGGCTGGAGGGTTGGCTGGTGGAGGAGAGACACGGCTGGGGGGTTGGCTGATGGAGAGACAAATCTGGAGAGTTGGCTGATGGATGAGAGGCTGGAGAGTTGGCTGATGGAGGGAGAGACAAGGCTGGATGGTTGGCTGGCGGAGGAGAGACAAGGCTGGAGAGTTGGCTGGTTGAGGTGAGACAAGACTGGAGAGTTGGCTGATGGAGGAGAGACAAGGCTGGAGGGTTTGCTGGTGGAGGAGAGACAAGGCTGGAGGGTTGGCTGGTGGAGGAGAGACAAGGCGGTAGAGTTGGCTGATGGAGGAGAGACAAGGCTGGAGAGTTGGCTGGTTGAAGAGAGACAAGGCTGGAGAGTTGGCTGATGGAGGGAGAGACAAGGCTGGAGGGTTTGCTGGCGGAGGAGAGACAAGGCTGGAGAGTTGGCTGATGGAGGAGAGACAAGACTGGAGAGTTGGCTGGTGGAGGGAGAGACAAGGCTGGAGGGTTGGCAGGCGGAGGAGAGACAAGGCTGGGGGGTTGGCTGATGGAGGGAGAGACAAATCTGGAGAGTTGGCTGATGGATGAGAGACTGGAGAGTTGGCTGATGCAGGGAGAGACAAGGCTGGAGGGTTGGCTGATGGAGGAAAGACAAGGCTGGACGGTTGGCTGGTGGAGAAGAGACAAGGCTAGAGGGTTGGCTGAAGGAGGAGAAACAAGCTGGAGAGTTGGCTGGTGGAGGGAGAGACAAGGCTGGAGAGCTGGCTGGTGGAGGAGAGACAAGGCTGGAGGGTTGGATGATGGAGGAAGAGACAAGACTGGAGAGTTGGCTGGTGGAGGGAGAGACAAGGCTGGAACGTTGGCTGGCGGAGGAGAGACAAGGCTGGAGGGTTGGCTAGTGGAGGAGTGACAAGGCTGGATGGTTGGCTGATGGAGGGAGAGACAAGGCTGGAGAGCTGGCTGGTGGAGGGGAGACAAGGCTGGAGGGTTGGCTGATGGAGGGAGAGAAAAGGCTGGAGAGTTGGCTGGTTGAGGAGAGACAAGGCTGGAGAGTTGGCTGTTGGAGGGAGAGACAAGGCTGGAGAGTTGGCTGGTTGAGGAGAGACAAGGCTGGAGAGTTGGCTGATGGAGGAGAGACAAGACTGGATAGTTGGCTGATGGAGGGAGAGAAAAGGCTGGAGAGTTGGCTGGTTGAGGCGAGACAAGGCTGGAGAGTTGGCTGGTTGAGGAGAGACAAGGCTGGAGAGCTGGCTGGTGGAGAAGAAACAAGGCTGGAGGGTTGGATGATGGAGGAAGAGACTAGACTGGAGAGTTGGCTGGTGGAGGGAGAGACAAGGCTGGAGGATTGGCTGGTGGAGAAGTGACAAGGCTGGATGGTTGGCTGATGGAGGGAGGGACAAGGCTGGAGAGTTGGCTGATGGAGGGGGAGTCATGGCTGGAGGGTTGGCTGTTGGAGGTAGAGACAAGGTTGGAGGGTTGGCTGGTGGAGGGAGAGACAAGGCTGGAGAGCTGGCTGGTGGAGGAAGAGACATGGCTGGAGGGTTGGCTGATGGAGGAGAGACAAGGCTGGACGGTTGGCTGGTGGAGGAGAGACAAGGCTGGAGGGTTGGCTGATGGAGGAGAGACAAGTCTGGAGAGTTGGCTGGTTGAGGAGAGACAAGGCTGGAGAGTTGGCTGATGGAGGAGTACAAGGCTGAAGAGTTGGCTGGTGGAGGGAGAGACAAGGCTGGAGGGTTGGCTGGCAGAGGAGAGACAATGCTGGAGAGTTGGCTGGTGGAAGGAGAGACAAGGCTGGAGAGTTGGCTGATGGAGGAGAGACAAGGCTGGAGAGTTGGCTGGTTGAGGAGAGACAAGGCTGGAGAGCTCACTGGTGGAGAAGAGACAAGGCTGGAGGGTTGGCTGATGGAGGAGAGACAAGGCTGGATGGTTGGCTGATGGAGGGAGAGACAAGGCAGGAGGGTTGACTGGTAGAGAAGAGACAAGGTGGTAGAGGTAGCTGATGGAGGAGAGACAGGGCTGGAGAGTTGGCTGATTGAGGAGAGACAAGGCTGGAGGGTTGACTGATGGAGGGAGATACAAGGTAGGAGAGCTCGCTGGTGGAGTAGAGACAAGGCTGGAGGGTTGGCTGATGGAGGAGAGACAAGGCTGGAGAGTTGGCTGGTGGAGGAGAAACAAGGCTGGATAGTTGGCTGATGGAGGAGAGACAAGGCTGGAGAGTTGGCTGGTGGAGGAGAGACAAGGCTGGAGAGTTGGCTAGTGGAGGAGAGACAAGGCTGGAGAGTTGGCTGGTGGAGGGAGAGACAAGGCTGGAGGGTTGGCTGCTGGAGGGAGAGACAAGGCCAGAGGGTGTGCTGGTGGAGGAGAGACAAGGCCAGAGGGTGTGCTGGTGGAGGAGAGACAAGGCTGGAGGGTTGGCTGGTGGAGGGAGAGACAAGGATGGAGAGTTGGCTGGTGGAGGGAGAGACAAGGATGGAGAGTTGGCTGGTGGAGGGAGAGACACGTCTGGAGGGTTGGCTGATGGAGGAGAGACAAGGCTGGAGGGTTGGCTGATGGAGGGAGAGACAAGGTTGGAGAGTTGGTTGATGGAGGAGAGACAAGGCTGGAGAGTTGGCTGGTGGAGGGAGAGACAAGGCTGGAGGGTTGACTGGTAGAGAAGAGACAAGGTGGTAGAGGTAGCTGATGGAGGAGAGACAGGGATGGAGAGTTGGCTGATGGAGGAGAGACAAGGCTGGAGGGTTGACTGATGGAGGGAGAGACAAGGCTGGAGGGTTGGCTACTGGAGGAGAGACAAGGCCGGAGGGATTGCTGGTGGAGGGAGAGACAAGGCTGGAGGGTTGACTGGTGGAGGAGAGACAAGGCGGTAGTGTTGGCTGATGGAGGAGAGACAAGGCTGGAGGGTTGACTGATGGAGGAGAGACAAGGCTGGAGGGTTGACTGATGGAGGGATAGACAAGGCTGGAGAGTTGGCTTGTGGAGGAGAGACGAGGCTGGAGAGTTGACTGGTGGAGGAGAGACAAGGCGGTAGAGTTGGCTGATGGAGGAGAGGCTGGAGAGTTGGCTGATGGAGGAGAGACAAGGCTGGAGGGTTGACTGATGGAGGGAGAGACAAGGCTGGAGAGTTGGCTGGTGGAGGAGAGACAAGGCTGGAGAGTTGGCTGGTGGAGGAGAGACAAGGCTGGAGGGTTGGCTGGTGGAGGAGAGGCTGGGGGGTTGGCTGATGGAGGGAGAGACAAATCTGGAGAGTTGGCTGATGGAGGAGAGAAAAGGTTGGACGGTTGGCTGGTGGAGGAGAGACAATGCTGGAGGGTTGGCTTATGGAGGAGAGACCAGGCTAGAGAGTTGGCTGATGGAGGGAGAGACAAGGCTGGTGAGCTCGCTGGTGGAGAAGAGACAAGGCTGGAGGGTTGGCTGATGGAGGAGAGACAAGGCTGGAGAGTTGGCTGGTGGAGGAGAGACAATGCTGGAGAGTTGGCTGGCGGAGGAGAGACAAGGCTGGAGAGTTGGCTGGTGGAGGAGAGACAAGGCTGGAGAGTTGGCTGATGGAGGAGAGACAAGGCTGGAGGGTTGGCTGGCGGAGGAGAGACAAGGCTGGGGGGTATGCTGATGGAGGGAGAGACAAATCTGGAGAGTTGGCTGATGGAGGAGAGACAAGGCTGGAGGGTTGACTGATGGAGGGAGAGACAAGGCTGGAGAGTTGGCTGGTGGAGGAGAGACAAGGCTGGAGAGTTGGCTGGTGGAGGAGAGACAAGGCTGGAGAGTTGGCTGATGGAGGAGAGACAAGGCTGGAGGGTTGGCTGGCGGAGGAGAGACAAGGCTGGAGGGTTGGCTGATGGAGGAGAGACAATGCTGGAGGGTTGGCTGATGGAGGGAGAGACAAGGCTGGAGAGTTGGCTGTTGGAGGAGAGACAAGGCTGGAGAGTTGGCTGGTGGAGGGAGAGACAAGGCTGGAGGGTTGACTTGTAGAGAAGAGACAAGTTGGTAGAGTTGGCTGATGGAGGAGAGACAGGGCCGGAGAGTTGGCTGATGGAGGAGAGACAGGGCTGGAGGGTTGACTGATGGAGGGAGAGATAAGGCTGGAGGGTTGACTGATGGAGGGGGAGATAAGGCTGGAGAGTTGTTGGTGGAGGAGAGACAAGGCTGGAGAGTTGGCTTGTGGAGGAGAGACAAGGCTGGAGAGTTGACTGGTGGAGGAGAGACAAGGCGGTAGAGGAGAGGCTGGAGAGTTGGCTGATGGAGGAGAGACAAGGCTGGAGGGTTGACTGATGGAGGGAGAGACAAGGCTGGAGAGTTGGCTGGTGGAGAAGAGACAAGGCTGGAGGGTTGGCTGATGGAGGAGAGACAAGGCTGGAGAGTTGGCTGGTGGAGGAGAGACGATGCTGGAGAGTTGGCTGATGGAGGAGAGACAAGGCTGGATGGTCGGCTAGTGGAGGAGAGACAAGGCAGGAGGGTTGGCTGGTGGAGGAGAGACAAGGCTGGGGGGTTGGCTGATGGAGGAGAGACAAGGCTGGAGGGTTGACTGATGGAGGGAGAGACAAGGCTGGAGAGTTGGCTGGTGGAGGAGAGACAAGGCTGGAGAGTTGGCTGATGGAGGAGAGACAAGGCTGGAGAGTTGGCTGGTGGAGGGAGAGACAAGGCTGGAGGGTTGGCTGATGGAGGATAGACAAGGCTGGAGAGTTGGCCAATGGAGGAGAGACAAGGCTGGAGAGTTGGCTGGTAGAGGGAGAGTCAAGGCTGGAGGGTTGGCTGATGGAGGGAGAGACAAGGCTGGTGAGTTGGCTGTTGGAGGAGAGACAAGGCTGGAGAGTTGGCTGGTGGAGGGATAGACAAGGCTGGAGGGTTGACTGATGGAGGGATAGACAAGGCTGGAGAGTTGGCTTGTGGAGGAGAGACGAGGCTGGAGAGTTGACTGGTGGAGGAGAGACAAGGCGGTAGAGTTGGCTGATGGAGGAGAGGCTGGAGAGTTGGCTGATGGAGGAGAGACAAGGCTGGAGGGTTGACTGATGGAGGGAGAGACAAGGCTGGAGAGTTGGCTGGTGGAGGAGAGACAAGGCTGGAGAGTTGGCTGGTGGAGGAGAGACAAGGCTGGAGAGTTGACTGGTGGAGGAGAGACACGGCGGTAGAGTTGGCTGATGTAGTAGAGACAAGACTGGAGAGTTGGCTGGTGGAGGGAGAGACAAGGCTGGAGGGTTGGCTGGCGGAGGAGAGACAAGGCTGGAGGGTTGGCTGTTGGAGGAGAGACAAGGCTGGAGGGTTGGCTGGTGGAGGAGAGGCTGGGGGGTTGGCTGATGGAGGGAGAGACAAATCTGGAGAGTTGGCTGATGGAGGAGAGACAAGGCTGGAGAGTTGGCTGATGGAGGAGAGACAAGGCTGGATGGTCGGCTAGTGGAGGAGAGACAAGGCAGGAGGGTTGGCTGGTGGAGGAGAGACAAGGCTGGGGGGTTGGCTGATGGAGGAGAGACAAGGCTGGAGGGTTGACTGATGGAGGGAGAGACAAGGCTGGAGAGTTGGCTGGTGGAGGAGAGACAAGGCTGGAGAGTTGGCTGATGGAGGAGAGACAAGGCTGGAGAGTTGGCTGGTGGAGGGAGAGACAAGGCTGGAGGGTTGGCTGATGGAGGATAGACAAGGCTGGAGAGTTGGCCAATGGAGGAGAGACAAGGCTGGAGAGTTGGCTGGTAGAGGGAGAGTCAAGGCTGGAGGGTTGGCTGATGGAGGGAGAGACAAGGCTGGTGAGTTGGCTGTTGGAGGAGAGACAAGGCTGGAGAGTTGGCTGGTGGAGGGATAGACAAGGCTGGAGGGTTGACTGATGGAGGGATAGACAAGGCTGGAGAGTTGGCTTGTGGAGGAGAGACGAGGCTGGAGAGTTGACTGGTGGAGGAGAGACAAGGCGGTAGAGTTGGCTGATGGAGGAGAGGCTGGAGAGTTGGCTGATGGAGGAGAGACAAGGCTGGAGGGTTGACTGATGGAGGGAGAGACAAGGCTGGAGAGTTGGCTGGTGGAGGAGAGACAAGGCTGGAGAGTTGGCTGGTGGAGGAGAGACAAGGCTGGAGAGTTGACTGGTGGAGGAGAGACACGGCGGTAGAGTTGGCTGATGTAGTAGAGACAAGACTGGAGAGTTGGCTGGTGGAGGGAGAGACAAGGCTGGAGGGTTGGCTGGCGGAGGAGAGACAAGGCTGGAGGGTTGGCTGTTGGAGGAGAGACAAGGCTGGAGGGTTGGCTGGTGGAGGAGAGGCTGGGGGGTTGGCTGATGGAGGGAGAGACAAATCTGGAGAGTTGGCTGATGGAGGAGAGACAAGGCTGGAGAGTTGGCTGATGGAGGAGAGAAAAGGCTGGACGGTTGGCTGGTGGAGGAGAGACAATGCTGGAGGGTTGGCTTATGGAGGAGAGACCAGGCTAGAGAGTTGGCTGATGGATGGAGAGACAAGGCTGGTGAGCTCGCTGGTGGAGAAGAGACAAGGCTGGAGGGTTAGCTGATGGAGGAGAGACAAGGCTGGAGAGTTGGCTGGTGGAGGAGAGACAATGCTGGAGACTTGGCTGGCGGAGGAGAGACAAGGCTGGAGAGTTGGCTGGTGGAGGAGAGACAAGGCTGGAGAGTTGGCTGATGGAGGAGAGACAAGGCTGGAGGGTTGGCTGATGGAGGGAGAGAAAAGGCTGGAGAGTTGGCTGGTTGAGGAGAGACAAGGCTGGAGAGTTGGCTGATGGAGGGAGAGACAAGGCTGGAGAGTTGGCTGGTTGAGGAGAGACAAGGCTGGAGAGTTGGCTGATGGAGGAGAGACAAGACTGGATAGTTGGCTGATGGAGGGAGAGAAAAGGCTGGAGAGTTGGCTGGTTGAGGCGAGACAAGGCTGGAGAGTTGGCTGGTTGAGGAGAGACAAGGCTGGAGAGCTGGCTGGTGGAGAAGAAACAAGGCTGGAGGGTTGGATGATGGAGGAAGAGACTAGACTGGAGAGTTGGCTGGTGGAGGGAGAGACAAGGCTGGAGGATTGGCTGGTGGAGAAGTGACAAGGCTGGATGGTTGGCTGATGGAGGGAGGGACAAGGCTGGAGAGTTGGCTGATGGAGGGGGAGTCATGGCTGGAGGGTTGGCTGTTGGAGGTAGAGACAAGGTTGGAGGGTTGGCTGGTGGAGGGAGAGACAAGGCTGGAGAGCTGGCTGGTGGAGGAAGAGACATGGCTGGAGGGTTGGCTGATGGAGGAGAGACAAGGCTGGACGGTTGGCTGGTGGAGGAGAGACAAGGCTGGAGGGTTGGCTGATGGAGGAGAGACAAGGCTGGAGAGTTGGCTGGTTGAGGAGAGACAAGGCTGGAGAGTTGGCTGATGGAGGAGTACAAGGCTGGAGAGTTGGCTGGTGGAGGGAGAGACAAGGCTGGAGGGTTGGCTGGCAGAGGAGAGACAATGCTGGAGAGTTGGCTGGTGGAAGGAGAGACAAGGCTGGAGAGTTGGCTGATGGAGGAGAGACAAGGCTGGAGAGTTGGCTGGTTGAGGAGAGACAAGGCTGGAGAGCTCACTGGTGGAGAAGAGACAAGGCTGGAGGGTTGGCTGATGGAGGAGAGACAAGGCTGGATGGTTGGCTGATGGAGGGAGAGACAAGGCAGGAGGGTTGACTGGTAGAGAAGAGACAAGGTGGTAGAGGTAGCTGATGGAGGAGAGACAGGGCTGGAGAGTTGGCTGATTGAGGAGAGACAAGGCTGGAGGGTTGACTGATGGAGGGAGAGACAAGGTAGGAGAGCTCGCTGGTGGAGTAGAGACAAGGCTGGAGGGTTGGCTGATGGAGGAGAGACAAGGCTGGAGAGTTGGGTGGTGGAGGAGAAACAAGGCTGGATAGTTGGCTGATGGAGGAGAGACAAGGCTGGAGAGTTGGCTGGTGGAGGAGAGACAAGGCTGGAGAGTTGGCTAGTGGAGGAGAGACAAGGCTGGAGAGTTGGCTGGTGGAGGGAGAGACAAGGCTGGAGGGTTGGCTGCTGGAGGGAGAGACAAGGCCAGAGGGTGTGCTGGTGGAGGAGAGACAAGGCCAGAGGGTGTGCTGGTGGAGGAGAGACAAGGCTGGAGGGTTGGCTGGTGGAGGGAGAGACAAGGATGGAGAGTTGGCTGGTGGAGGGAGAGACAAGGATGGAGAGTTGGCTGGTGGAGGGAGAGACACGTCTGGAGGGTTGGCTGATGGAGGAGAGACAAGGCTGGAGGGTTGGCTGATGGAGGGAGAGACAAGGTTGGAGAGTTGGTTGATGGAGGAGAGACAAGGCTGGAGAGTTGGCTGGTGGAGGGAGAGACAAGGCTGGAGGGTTGACTGGTAGAGAAGAGACAAGGTGGTAGAGGTAGCTGATGGAGGAGAGACAGGGCTGGAGAGTTGGCTGATGGAGGAGAGACAAGGCTGGAGGGTTGACTGATGGAGGGAGAGACAAGGCTGGAGGGTTGGCTACTGGAGGAGAGACAAGGCCGGAGGGATTGCTGGTGGAGGGAGAGACAAGGCTGGAGGGTTGACTGGTGGAGGAGAGACAAGGCCGTAGAGTTGGCTGATGGAGGAGAGACAAGGCTGGAGGGTTGACTGATGGAGGAGAGACAAGGCTGGAGGGTTGACTGATGGAGGGATAGACAAGGCTGGAGAGTTGGCTTGTGGAGGAGAGACGAGGCTGGAGAGTTGACTGGTGGAGGAGAGACAAGGCGGTAGAGTTGGCTGATGGAGGAGAGGCTGGAGAGTTGGCTGATGGAGGAGAGACAAGGCTGGAGGGTTGACTGATGGAGGGAGAGACAAGGCTGGAGAGTTGGCTGGTGGAGGAGAGACAAGGCTGGAGAGTTGGCTGGTGGAGGAGAGACAAGGCTGGAGAGTTGACTGGTGGAGGAGAGACATGGCGGTAGAGTTGGCTGATGTAGTAGAGACAAGACTGGAGAGTTGGCTGGTGGAGGGAGAGACAAGGCTGGAGGGTTGGCTGGCGGAGGAGAGACAAGGCTGGAGGGTTGGCTGTTGGAGGAGAGACAAGGCTGGAGGGTTGGCTGGTGGAGGAGAGGCTGGGGGGTTGGCTGATGGAGGGAGAGACAAATCTGGAGAGTTGGCTGATGGAGGAGAGACAAGGCTGGAGAGTTGGCTGATGGAGGAGAGAAAAGGTTGGACGGTTGGCTGGTGGAGGAGAGACAATGCTGGAGGGTTGGCTTATGGAGGAGAGACCAGGCTAGAGAGTTGGCTGATGGAGGGAGAGACAAGGCTGGTGAGCTCGCTGGTGGAGAAGAGACAAGGCTGGAGGGTTGGCTGATGGAGGAGAGACAAGGCTGGAGAGTTGGCTGGTGGAGGAGAGACAATGCTGGAGAGTTGGCTGGCGGAGGAGAGACAAGGCTGGAGAGTTGGCTGGTGGAGGAGAGACAAGGCTGGAGAGTTGGCTGATGGAGGAGAGACAAGGCTGGAGGGTTGGCTGGCGGAGGAGAGACAAGGCTGGGGGGTATGCTGATGGAGGGAGAGACAAATCTGGAGAGTTGGCTGATGGAGGAGAGACAAGGCTGGAGGGTTGACTGATGGAGGGAGAGACAAGGCTGGAGAGTTGGCTGGTGGAGGAGAGACAAGGCTGGAGAGTTGGCTGGTGGAGGAGAGACAAGGCTGGAGAGTTGGCTGATGGAGGAGAGACAAGGCTGGAGGGTTGGCTGGCGGAGGAGAGACAAGGCTGGAGGGTTGGCTGATGGAGGAGAGACAATGCTGGAGGGTTGGCTGATGGAGGGAGAGACAAGGCTGGAGAGTTGGCTGTTGGAGGAGAGACAAGGCTGGAGAGTTGGCTGGTGGAGGGAGAGACAAGGCTGGAGGGTTGACTTGTAGAGAAGAGACAAGTTGGTAGAGTTGGCTGATGGAGGAGAGACAGGGCTGGAGAGTTGGCTGATGGAGGAGAGACAGGGCTGGAGGGTTGACTGATGGAGGGAGAGATAAGGCTGGAGGGTTGACTGATGGAGGGAGAGATAAGGCTGGAGAGTTGGTTGGTGGAGGAGAGACAAGGCTGGAGAGTTGGCTTGTGGAGGAGAGACAAGGCTGGAGAGTTGACTGGTGGAGGAGAGACAAGGCGGTAGAGGAGAGGCTGGAGAGTTGGCTGATGGAGGAGAGACAAGGCTGGAGGGTAGACTGATGGAGGGAGAGACAAGGCTGGAGAGTTGGCTGGTGGAGAAGAGACAAGGCTGGAGGGTTGGCTGATGGAGGAGAGACAAGGCTGGAGAGTTGTCTGGTGGAGGAGAGACGATGCTGGAGAGTTGGCTGATGGAGGAGAGACAAGGCTGGATGGTCGGCTAGTGGAGGAGAGACAAGGCAGGAGGGTTGGCTGGTGGAGGAGAGACAAGGCTGGGGGGTTGGCTGATGGAGGAGAGACAAGGCTGTAGGGTTGACTGATGGAGGGAGAGACAAGGCTGGAGAGTTGGCTGGTGGAGGAGAGACAAGGCTGGAGAGTTGGCTGATGGAGGAGAGACAAGGCTGGAGAGTTGGCTGGTGGAGGGAGAGACAAGGCTGGAGGGTTGGCTGATGGAGGATAGACAAGGCTGGAGAGTTGGCCAATGGAGGAGAGACAAGGCTGGAGAGTTGGCTGGTAGAGGGAGAGTCAAGGCTGGAGGGTTGGCAGATGGAGGGAGAGACAAGGCTGGTGAGTTGGCTGTTGGAGGAGAGACAAGGCTGGAGAGTTGGCTGGTGGAGGGATAGACAAGGCTGGAGGGTTGACTGATGGAGGGATAGACAAGGCTGGAGAGTTGGCTTGTGGAGGAGAGACGAGGCTGGAGAGTTGACTGGTGGAGGAGAGACAAGGCGGTAGAGTTGGCTGATGGAGGAGAGGCTGGAGAGTTGGCTGATGGAGGAGAGACAAGGCTGGAGGGTTGACTGATGGAGGGAGAGACAAGGCTGGAGAGTTGGCTGGTGGAGGAGAGACAAGGCTGGAGAGTTGGCTGGTGGAGGAGAGACAAGGCTGGAGAGTTGACTGGTGGAGGAGAGACACGGCGGTAGAGTTGGCTGATGTAGTAGAGACAAGACTGGAGAGTTGGCTGGTGGAGGGAGAGACAAGGCTGGAGGGTTGGCTGGCGGAGGAGAGACAAGGCTGGAGGGTTGGCTGTTGGAGGAGAGACAAGGCTGGAGGGTTGGCTGGTGGAGGAGAGGCTGGGGGGTTGGCTGATGGAGGGAGAGACAAATCTGGAGAGTTGGCTGATGGAGGAGAGACAAGGCTGGAGAGTTGGCTGATGGAGGAGAGACAAGGCTGGATGGTCGGCTAGTGGAGGAGAGACAAGGCAGGAGGGTTGGCTGGTGGAGGAGAGACAAGGCTGGGGGGTTGGCTGATGGAGGAGAGACAAGGCTGGAGGGTTGACTGATGGAGGGAGAGACAAGGCTGGAGAGTTGGCTGGTGGAGGAGAGACAAGGCTGGAGAGTTGGCTGATGGAGGAGAGACAAGGCTGGAGAGTTGGCTGGTGGAGGGAGAGACAAGGCTGGAGGGTTGGCTGATGGAGGATAGACAAGGCTGGAGAGTTGGCCAATGGAGGAGAGACAAGGCTGGAGAGTTGGCTGGTAGAGGGAGAGTCAAGGCTGGAGGGTTGGCTGATGGAGGGAGAGACAAGGCTGGTGAGTTGGCTGTTGGAGGAGAGACAAGGCTGGAGAGTTGGCTGGTGGAGGGATAGACAAGGCTGGAGGGTTGACTGATGGAGGGATCGACAAGGCTGGAGAGTTGGCTTGTGGAGGAGAGACGAGGCTGGAGAGTTGACTGGTGGAGGAGAGACAAGGCGGTAGAGTTGGCTGATGGAGGAGAGGCTGGAGAGTTGGCTGATGGAGGAGAGACAAGGCTGGAGGGTTGACTGATGGAGGGAGAGACAAGGCTGGAGAGTTGGCTGGTGGAGGAGAGACAAGGCTGGAGAGTTGGCTGGTGGAGGAGAGACAAGGCTGGAGAGTTGACTGGTGGAGGAGAGACACGGCGGTAGAGTTGGCTGATGTAGTAGAGACAAGACTGGAGAGTTGGCTGGTGGAGGGAGAGACAAGGCTGGAGGGTTGGCTGGCGGAGGAGAGACAAGGCTGGAGGGTTGGCTGTTGGAGGAGAGACAAGGCTGGAGGGTTGGCTGGTGGAGGAGAGGCTGGGGGGTTGGCTGATGGAGGGAGAGACAAATCTGGAGAGTTGGCTGATGGAGGAGAGACAAGGCTGGAGAGTTGGCTGATGGAGGAGAGAAAAGGCTGGACGGTTGGCTGGTGGAGGAGAGACAATGCTGGAGGGTTGGCTTATGGAGGAGAGACCAGGCTAGAGAGTTGGCTGATGGATGGAGAGACAAGGCTGGTGAGCTCGCTGGTGGAGAAGAGACAAGGCTGGAGGGTTAGCTGATGGAGGAGAGACAAGGCTGGAGAGTTGGCTGGTGGAGGAGAGACAATGCTGGAGACTTGGCTGGCGGAGGAGAGACAAGGCTGGAGAGTTGGCTGGTGGAGGAGAGACAAGGCTGGAGAGTTGGCTGATGGAGGAGAGACAAGGCTGGAGGGTTGGCTGGCGGAGGAGAGACAAGGCTGGGGGGTATGCTGATGGAGGGAGAGACAAATCTGGAGAGTTGGCTGATGGAGGAGAGACAAGGCTGGAGGGTTGACTGATGGAGGGAGAGACAAGGCTGGAGAGTTGGCTGGTGGAGGAGAGACAAGGCTGGAGAGTTGGCTGGTGGAGGAGAGACAAGGCTGGAGAGTTGGCTGATGGAGGAGAGACAAGGCTGGAGGGTTGGCTGGCGGAGGAGAGACAAGGCTGGAGGGTTGGCTGATGGAGGAGAGACAATGCTGGAGGGTTGGCTGATGGAGGGAGAGACAAGGCTGGAGAGTTGGCTGTTGGAGGAGAGACAAGGCTGGAGGGTTGGCTGGTGGAGGGAGAGACAAGGCTGGAGGGTTGACTTGTAGAGAAGAGACAAGTTGGTAGAGTTGGCTGATGGAGGAGAGACAGGGCTGGAGAGTTGGCTGATGGAGGAGAGACAGGGCTGGAGGGTTGACTGATGGAGGGAGAGATAAGGCTGGAGGGTTGACTGATGGAGGGAGAGATAAGGCTGGAGAGTTGGTTGGTGGAGGAGAGACAAGGCTGGAGAGTTGGCTTGTGGAGGAGAGACAAGGCTGGAGAGTTGACTGGTGGAGGAGAGACAAGGCGGTAGAGTTGGCTGATGGAGGAGAGGCTGGAGAGTTGGCTGATGGAGGAGAGACAAGGCTGGAGGGTTGACTGATGGAGGGAGAGACAAGGCTGGAGAGTTGGCTGGTGGAGAAGAGACAAGGCTGGAGAGTTGACTGGTGGAGGAGAGACAAGGCGGTAGAGTTGGCTGATGGAGGAGAGACAAGACTGGAGGGTTGGCTGGCGGAGGAGAGACAAGGCTGGAGGGTTGGCTGGCGGAGGAGAGACAAGGCTGGAGGGTTGGCTGGTGGAGGAGAGACAAGGCTGGGGGGTTGGCTGGTGGAGGAGAGACAATGCTGGAGGGTTGGCTGGTGGAGGAGAGACAAGGCTGGGGGGTTGACTGATGGAGGGAGAGACAAATCTGGAGAGTTGGCTGATGGAGGAGAGACAAGGCTGGAGAGTTGGCTGATGGAGAGAGAGATGAGGTTTGAGGGTTGGCTGGTGGAAGGAGAGACAAGGCTGGAGGGTTGGCTGGTGGAGGGAGAGACAAGGCTGGTGAGCTCACTGGTGGAGAAGAGACAAGGCTGGAGGGTTGGCTGATGGAGGAGAGACAAGGCTGCAGAGTTGGCTGGTGGAGGAGAGACGATGCTGGAGAGTTGGCTGATGGAGGAGAGACAAGGCTGGATGGTCGGCTAGTGGAGGAGAGACAAGGCAGGAGGGTTGGCTGGTGGAGGAGAGACAAGGCTGGGGGGTTGGCTGATGGAGGAGAGACAAGGCTGGAGGGTTGACTGATGGAGGGAGAGACAAGGCTGGAGAGTTGGCTGGTGGAGGAGAGACAAGGCTGGAGAGTTGGCTGATGGAGGAGAGACAAGGCTGGAGAGTTGGCTGGTGGAGGGAGAGACAAGGCTGGAGGGTTGGCTGATGGAGGATAGACAAGGCTGGAGAGTTGGCCAATGGAGGAGAGACAAGGCTGGAGAGTTGGCTGGTGGAGGGAGAGTCAAGGCTGGAGGGTTGGCTATTGGAGGAGACACAAGGCCGGAGGGTTTGCTGGTGGAGGGAGAGACAAGGCTGGAGAGTTGGCTGGTGGAGGAGAGACAAGGCTGGAGGGTTGGCTGGTGGAGGAGAGACAAGGCTGGAGGGTTGGCTGGTGGAGGGAGAGACGAGGCTGGAGGGTTGGCTGGTGGAGGGAGAGAAAAGGCTGGAGAGTTGGCTGGTGGAGGAGAGACAAGGCTGGAGGGTTGGCTGATGGAGGGAGAGACAAGGCTGCAGAGTTGGCTGATGGAGGAGAGACAAGGCTGGAGAGTTGGCTGGTAGAGGGAGAGACAAGGCTGGAAGGGTAGCTGGTGGAGGGAGAGACAAGGTTGGAGGGTTGGCTGATGGAGGGAGAGACAAGGCTGGAGAGTTGGCTGATGGAGGAGAGACAAGACTGGAGAGTTGGCTGATGGAGGAGAGACAAGGCTGGACGGTTGGCTGGTGGAGGGAGAGACAAGGCTGGAGGGTTGACTGATGGAGGGAGAGACAAGGCTGGAGAGTTGGCTGGTGGAGGAGAGACAAGGCTGGAGAGTTGGCTGATGGAGGAGAGACAAGGTTGGAGGGTTGACTGATGGAGGGAGAGATAAGGCTGGAGAGTTGGCTGGTGGAGGAGAGACAAGGCTGGAGAGTTGGCTGATGGAGGAGAGATAAGGCTGGAGGGTTGACTGATGGAGGGAGAGATAAGGCTGGAGAGTTGGTTGGTGGAGGAGAGACAAGGCTGGAGAGTTGGCTTGTGGAGGAGAGACAAGGCTGGAGAGTTGACTGGTGGAGGAGAGACAAGGCGGTAGAGTTGGCTGATGGAGGAGAGGCTGGAGAGTTGGCTGATGGAGGAGAGACAAGGCTGGAGGGTTGACTGATGGAGGGAGAGACAAGGCTGGAGAGTTGGCTGGTGGAGAAGAGACAAGGCTGGAGAGTTGACTGGTGGAGGAGAGACAAGGCGGTAGAGTTGGCTGATGGAGGAGAGACAAGACTGGAGGGTTGGCTGGCGGAGGAGAGACAAGGCTGGAGGGTTGGCTGGCGGAGGAGAGACAAGGCTGGAGGGTTGGCTGGTGGAGGAGAGACAAGGCTGGGGGGTTGGCTGGTGGAGGAGAGACAATGCTGGAGGGTTGGCTGGTGGAGGAGAGACAAGGCTGGGGGGTTGACTGATGGAGGGAGAGACAAATCTGGAGAGTTGGCTGATGGAGGAGAGACAAGGCTGGAGAGTTGGCTGATGGAGAGAGAGATGAGGTTTGAGGGTTGGCTGGTGGAAGGAGAGACAAGGCTGGAGGGTTGGCTGGTGGAGGGAGAGACAAGGCTGGTGAGCTCACTGGTGGAGAAGAGACAAGGCTGGAGGGTTGGCTGATGGAGGAGAGACAAGGCTGCAGAGTTGGCTGGTGGAGGAGAGACGATGCTGGAGAGTTGGCTGATGGAGGAGAGACAAGGCTGGATGGTCGGCTAGTGGAGGAGAGACAAGGCAGGAGGGTTGGCTGGTGGAGGAGAGACAAGGCTGGGGGGTTGGCTGATGGAGGAGAGACAAGGCTGGAGGGTTGACTGATGGAGGGAGAGACAAGGCTGGAGAGTTGGCTGGTGGAGGAGAGACAAGGCTGGAGAGTTGGCTGATGGAGGAGAGACAAGGCTGGAGAGTTGGCTGGTGGAGGGAGAGACAAGGCTGGAGGGTTGGCTGATGGAGGATAGACAAGGCTGGAGAGTTGGCCAATGGAGGAGAGACAAGGCTGGAGAGTTGGCTGGTGGAGGGAGAGTCAAGGCTGGAGGGTTGGCTATTGGAGGAGACACAAGGCCGGAGGGTTTGCTGGTGGAGGGAGAGACAAGGCTGGAGAGTTGGCTGGTGGAGGAGAGACAAGGCTGGAGGGTTGGCTGGTGGAGGAGAGACAAGGCTGGAGGGTTGGCTGGTGGAGGGAGAGACGAGGCTGGAGGGTTGGCTGGTGGAGGGAGAGAAAAGGCTGGAGAGTTGGCTGGTGGAGGAGAGACAAGGCTGGAGGGTTGGCTGATGGAGGGAGAGACAAGGCTGCAGAGTTGGCTGATGGAGGAGAGACAAGGCTGGAGAGTTGGCTGGTAGAGGGAGAGACAAGGCTGGAAGGGTAGCTGGTGGAGGGAGAGACAAGGTTGGAGGGTTGGCTGATGGAGGGAGAGACAAGGCTGGAGAGTTGGCTGATGGAGGAGAGACAAGACTGGAGAGTTGGCTGATGGAGGAGAGACAAGGCTGGACGGTTGGCTGGTGGAGGGAGAGACAAGGCTGGAGGGTTGACTGATGGAGGGAGAGACAAGGCTGGAGAGTTGGCTGGTGGAGGAGAGACAAGGCTGGAGAGTTGGCTGATGGAGGAGAGACAAGGTTGGAGGGTTGACTGATGGAGGGAGAGACAAGGCTGGAGAGTTGGCTGGTGGAGGAGAGACAAGGCTGGATAGTTGGCTGGTGGAGGAGAGACAAGGCTGGACGGTTGGCTGGTGGAGGGAGAGACAAGGCTGGAGGGTTGACTGATGGAGGGAGAGACAAGGCTGGAGAGTTGGCTGGCGGAAGAGAGACAAGGCTGGAGGGTTGGCTGGTGGAGGGGAGACAAGGCTGGGGGGTTGGCTGATGGATTGAGAGACAAATCTGGAGAGTTGGCTGATGGAGGAGAGACAAGGCTGGAGAGTTGGCTGATGGAGGAGAGACAAGGCTGGAGAGTTGGCTGATGGAGGGAGAGATGAGGCTGAAGGGTTGGCTGGTGGAAGGAGAGACAAGGCTGGAGAGTTGGCTGGTGGAGGAGAGACAAGGCTGGAGGGTTGGCTGGTGGAGGAGAGACAAGGCTGGGGGGTTGGCTGATGGAGGGAGAGACAAATCTGGAGAGTTGGCTGATGGATGAGAGGCTGGAGAGTTGGCTGATGGAGGAAGAGACAAGGCTGGAGGATTGGCTGGCGGAGGAGAGACAAGGCTGGAGAGTTGGCTGGTTAAGGAGAGACAAGGCTGGAGTGTTGGCTGATGGAGGAGAGACAAGGCTGGAGAGATGGCTGATGGAGGGAGAGATGAGGCTGGAGGGTTGGCTGGTGGAAGGAGAGACAAGGCTGGTGGGTTGGCTGGTGGAGGAGAGACAAGACTGGAGGGTTGGCTGGTGGAGGAGAGACAAGGCTGGTGGGTTGGCTGATGGAGGGAGAGACAAATCTGGAGAGTTGGCTGATGGATGAGAGGCTGGAGAGTTGGCTGATGGAGGGAGAGACAAGGCTGGAGGGTTGGCTGGCGGAGGAGAGACATGGCTGGAGAGTTGGCTGGTTGAGGAGAGACAAGGCTGGAGATTTGGCTGATGGAAGAGAGACAAGACTGGAGAGTTGGCTGGTGGAGGGAGATACAAGGCTGGAGGGTTGGCTGGCGGAGGAGAGACAAGGCTGGAGAGTTGGCTGATGGAGGAGAGACAAGACTGGAGAGTTGGCTGGTGGAGGGAGAGACAAGGCTGGAGGGTTGGCTGGCGGAGGAGAGACAAGGCTGGAGGGTTGGCTGGTGGAGGATAGACAAGGCTGGAGGGTTGGCTGGTGGATGAGAGACAAGGCTGGAGAGTAGGCTGATGGAGGAGAGACAAGACTGGAGAGTTGGCTGGTGGAGGGAGAGACAAGGCTGGAGGGTTGGCTGGTGGAGGAGAGACAAGGCTGGAGAGTTGGCTGGTGGAGGGAGAGACAAGGCTGGAGGGTTGGCTGGCGGAGGAGAGACAAGGCTGGAGAGTTGGCTGATGGAGGAGAGACAAGACTGGAGAGTTGGCTGGTGGAGGGAGAGACAAGGCTGGAGGGTTGGCTGGCGGAGGAGAGACAAGGCTGGAGGGTTGGCTGGCGGAGGAGAAACAAGGCTGGAGAGTTGGCTGATGGAGGGAGAGACAAGGCTGGGGGGTTGGCTGGCGGAGGAGAGACAAGGCTGGAGCGTTGGCTGATGGAGGGAGAGACAAGGCTGGAGAGTTGGCTGGTTGAGATGAGACAAGGCTGGAGAGTTGGCTGATGGAGGAGAGATAAGACTGGAGAGTTGGCTGGTGGAGGGAGAGACAAGGCTGGAGGGTTGGCTGGCGGAGGAGAGACAAGGCTGGAGGGTTGGCTGGTGGAGGAGAGACAAGGCTGGAGGGTTGGCTGGTGGAGGGAGATACAAATCTGGAGAGTTGGCTGATGGAGGAGAGACAAGGCTGGAGAGTTGGCTGATGGAGGGAGAGATGAGGCTGGAGGGTTGGCTGGTGGACGGAGAGACAAGGCTGGAGGGTTGGCTGATGGAGGAGAGACAAGGCTGGAGGGTTGGCTGGTGGAGGAGAGACACGGCTGGGGGGTTGGCTGATGGAGAGACAAATCTGGAGAGTTTGCTGATGGATGAGAGGCTGGAGAGTTGGCTGATGGAGGGAGAGACAAGGCTGGATGGTTGGCTGGCGGAGGAGAGACAAGGCTGGAGAGTTGGCTGGTTGAGGTGAGACAAGACTGGAGAGTTGGCTGATGGAGGAGAGACAAGGCTGGAGGGTTGGCTGGTGGAGGAGAGACAAGGCTGGAGGGTTGGCTGGTGGAGGAGAGACAAGGCGGTAGAGTTGGCTGATGGAGGAGAGACAAGGCTGGAGAGTTGGCTGGTTGAAGAGAGACAAGGCTGGAGAGTTGGCTGATGGAGGGAGAGACAAGGCTGGAGGGTTGGCTGGCGGAGGAGAGACAAGGCTGGAGAGTTGGCTGATGGAGGAGAGACAAGACTGGAGAGTTGGCTGGTGGAGGGAGAGACAAGGCTGGAGGGTTGGCTGGCGGAAGAGAGACAAGGCTGGGGGGTTGGCTGATGGAGGTAGAGACAAATCTGGAGAGTTGGCTGATGGATGAGAGGCTGGAGAGTTGGCTGATGCAGGGAGAGACAAGGCTGGAGGGTTGGCTGATGGAGGAAAGACAAGGCTGGACGGTTGGCTGGTGGAGGAGAGACAAGGCTAGAGGGTTGGCTGAAGGAGGAGAAACAAGCTGGAGAGTTGGCTGGTGGAGGGAGAGACAAGGCTGGAGAGCTGGCTGGTGGAGGAGAGACAAGGCTGGAGGGTTGGATGATGGAGGAAGAGACAAGACTGGAGAGTTGGCTGGTGGAGGGAGAGACAAGGCTGGAACGTTGGCTGGCGGAGGAGAGACAAGGCTGGAGGGTTGGCTAGTGGAGGAGTGACAAGGCTGGATGGTTGGCTGATGGAGGGAGAGACAAGGCTGGAGGGTTGGCTGATGGAGGGAGAGAAAAGGCTGGAGAGTTGGCTGGTTGAGGAGAGACAAGGCTGGAGAGTTGGCTGATGGAGGGAGAGACAAGGCTGGAGAGTTGGCTGGTTGAGGAGAGACAAGGCTGGAGAGTTGGCTGATGGAGGAGAGACAAGACTGGATAGTTGGCTGGTGGAGGGAGAGACAAGGCTGGAGGGTTGGCTGGTGGAGGGAGAGACAAGGCTGGAGAGCTGGCTGGTGGAGGGGAGACAAGGCTGGAGGGTTGGCTGATGGAGGGAGAGAAAAGGCTGGAGAGTTGGCTGGTTGAGGCGAGACAAGGCTGGAGAGTTGGCTGGTTGAGGAGAGACAAGGCTGGAGAGCTGGCTGGTGGAGGAGAAACAAGGCTGGAGGGTTGGATTATGGAGGAAGAGACTAGACTGGAGAGTTGGCTGGTGGAGGGAGAGACAAGGCTGGAGGATTGGCTGGTGGAGGAGAAACAAGGCTGGAGGGTTGGCTGGTGGAGAAGTGACAAGGCTGGATGGTTGGCTGATGGAGGGAGGGACAAGGCTGGAGAGTTGGCTGATGGAGGGGGAGTCATGGCTGGAGGGTTGGCTGTTGGAGGTAGAGACAAGGTTGGAGGGTTGGCTGGTGGAGGGAGAGACAAGGCTGGAGAGCTGGCTGGTGGAGGGAGAGACAAGGCTGGAGGGTTGGCTGATGGAGGAGAGACAAGGCTGGACGGTTGGCTGGTGGAGGAGAGACAAGGCTGGAGGGTTGGCTGATGGAGGAGAGACAAGGCTGGAGAGTTGGCTGGTTGAGGAGAGACAAGGCTGGAGAGTTGGCTGATGGAGGAGTACAAGGCTGGAGAGTTGGCTGGTGGAGGGAGAGACAAGGCTGGAGGGTTGACTGGCAGAGGAGAGACAATGCTGGAGAGTTGGCTGGTGGAAGGAGAGACAAGGCTGGAGAGTTGGCTGATGGAGGAGAGACAAGGCTGGAGAGTTGGCTGGTTGAGGAGAGACAAGGCTGGAGAGCTCACTGGTGGAGAAGAGACAAGGCTGGAGGGTTGGCTGATGGAGGAGAGACAAGGCTGGATGGTTGGCTGATGGAGGGAGAGACAAGGCAGGAGGGTTAACTGGTAGAGAAGAGACAAGGTGGTAGAGGTAGCTGATGGAGGAGAGACAGGGCTGGAGAGTTGGCTGATTGAGGAGAGACAAGGCTGGAGGGTTGACTGATGGAGGGAGAGACAAGGTAGGAGAGCTCGCTGGTGGAGTAGAGACAAGGCTGGAGGGTTGGCTGATGGAGGAGAGACAAGGCTGGAGAGTTGGCTGGTGGAGGAGAAACAAGGCTGGATAGTTGGCTGATGGAGGAGAGACAAGGCTGGAGAGTTGGCTGGTGGAGGAGAGACAAGGCTGGAGAGTTGGCTAGTGGAGGAGAGACAAGGCTGGAGAGTTGGCTGGTGGAGGGAGAGACAAGGCTGGAGGGTTGGCTGCTGGAGGGAGAGACAAGGCCAGAGGGTGTGCTGGTGGAGGAGAGACAAGGCCAGAGGGTGTGCTGGTGGAGGAGAGACAAGGCTGGAGGGTTGGCTGGTGGAGGGAGAGACAAGGCTGGAGAGTTGGCTGGTGGAGGGAGAGACAAGGATGGAGAGTTGGCTGGTGGAGGGAGAGACAAGTCTGGAGGGTTGGCTGATGGAGGAGAGACAAGGCTGGAGGGTTGGCTGATGGAGGGAGAGACAAGGTTGGAGAGTTGGCTGATGGAGGAAAGACAAGGCTGGAGGGTTGACTGGTAGAGAAGAGACAAGGTGGTAGAGGTAGCTGATGGAGGAGAGACAGGGCTGGAGAGTTGGCTGATGGAGGAGAGACAAGGCTGGAGGGTTGACTGATGGAGGGAGAGACAAGGCTGGAGGGTTGGCTGCTGGAGGAGAGACAAGGCCGGAGGGATTGCTGGTGGAGGGAGAGACAAGGCTGGAGGGTTGACTTGTAGAGAAGAGACAAGTTGGTAGAGTTGGCTGATGGAGGAGAGACAGGGCTGGAGAGTTGGCTGATGGAGGAGAGACAGGGCTGGAGGGTTGACTGATGGAGGGAGAGATAAGGCTGGAGGGTTGACTGATGGAGGGAGAGATAAGGCTGGAGAGTTGGTTGGTGGAGGAGAGACAAGGCTGGAGAGTTGGCTTGTGGAGGAGAGACAAGGCTGGAGAGTTGACTGGTGGAGGAGAGACAAGGCGGTAGAGTTGGCTGATGGAGGAGAGGCTGGAGAGTTGGCTGATGGAGGAGAGACAAGGCTGGAGGGTTGACTGATGGAGGGAGAGACAAGGCTGGAGAGTTGGCTGGTGGAGAAGAGACAAGGCTGGAGAGTTGACTGGTGGAGGAGAGACAAGGCGGTAGAGTTGGCTGATGGAGGAGAGACAAGACTGGAGGGTTGGCTGGCGGAGGAGAGACAAGGCTGGAGGGTTGGCTGGCGGAGGAGAGACAAGGCTGGAGGGTTGGCTGGTGGAGGAGAGACAAGGCTGGGGGGTTGGCTGGTGGAGGAGAGACAATGCTGGAGGGTTGGCTGGTGGAGGAGAGACAAGGCTGGGGGGTTGACTGATGGAGGGAGAGACAAATCTGGAGAGTTGGCTGATGGAGGAGAGACAAGGCTGGAGAGTTGGCTGATGGAGGGAGAGATGAGGCTTGAGGGTTGGCTGGTGGAAGGAGAGACAAGGCTGGAGGGTTGGCTGGTGGAGGGAGAGACAAGGCTGGTGAGCTCGCTGGTGGAGAAGAGACAAGGCTGGAGGGTTGGCTGATGGAGGAGAGACAAGGCTGGAGAGTTGGCTGGTGGAGGAGAGACGATGCTGGAGAGTTGGCTGATGGAGGAGAGACAAGGCTGGATGGTCGCTAGTGGAGGAGAGACAAGGCAGGAGGGTTGGCTGGTGGAGGAGAGACAAGGCTGGGGGGTTGGCTGATGGAGGAGAGACAAGGCTGGAGGGTTGACTGATGGAGGGAGAGACAAGGCTGGAGAGTTGGCTGGTGGAGGAGAGACAAGGCTGGAGAGTTGGCTGATGGAGGAGAGACAAGGCTGGAGAGTTGGCTTGTGGAGGAGAGACAAGGCTGGAGAGTTGACTGGTGGAGGAGAGACAAGGCGGTAGAGTTGGCTGATGGAGGAGAGGCTGGAGAGTTGGCTGATGGAGGAGAGACAAGGCTGGAGGGTTGACTGATGGAGGGAGAGACAAGGCTGGAGAGTTGGCTGGTGGAGAAGAGACAAGGCTGGAGAGTTGACTGGTGGAGGAGAGACAAGGCGGTAGAGTTGGCTGATGGAGGAGAGACAAGACTGGAGGGTTGGCTGGCGGAGGAGAGACAAGGCTGGAGGGTTGGCTGGCGGAGGAGAGACAAGGCTGGAGGGTTGGCTGGTGGAGGAGAGACAAGGCTGGGGGGTTGGCTGGTGGAGGAGAGACAATGCTGGAGGGTTGGCTGGTGGAGGAGAGACAAGGCTGGGGGGTTGACTGATGGAGGGAGAGACAAATCTGGAGAGTTGGCTGATGGAGGAGAGACAAGGCTGGAGAGTTGGCTGATGGAGGGAGAGATGAGGCTTGAGGGTTGGCTGGTGGAAGGAGAGACAAGGCTGGAGGGTTGGCTGGTGGAGGGAGAGACAAGGCTGGTGAGCTCGCTGGTGGAGAAGAGACAAGGCTGGAGGGTTGGCTGATGGAGGAGAGACAAGGCTGGAGAGTTGGCTGGTGGAGGAGAGACGATGCTGGAGAGTTGGCTGATGGAGGAGAGACAAGGCTGGATGGTCGCTAGTGGAGGAGAGACAAGGCAGGAGGGTTGGCTGGTGGAGGAGAGACAAGGCTGGGGGGTTGGCTGATGGAGGAGAGACAAGGCTGGAGGGTTGACTGATGGAGGGAGAGACAAGGCTGGAGAGTTGGCTGGTGGAGGAGAGACAAGGCTGGAGAGTTGGCTGATGGAGGAGAGACAAGGCTGGAGAGTTGGCTGGTGGAGGGAGAGACAAGGCTGGAGGGTTGGCTGATGGAGGATAGACAAGGCTGGAGAGTTGGCCAATGGAGGAGAGACAAGGCTGGAGAGTTGGCTGGTGGAGGGAGAGTCAAGGCTGGAGGGTTGGCTATTGGAGGAGACACAAGGCCGGAGGGTTTGCTGGTGGAGGGAGAGACAAGGCTGGAGAGTTGGCTGGTGGAGGAGAGACAAGGCTGGAGGGTTGGCTGGTGGAGGGAGAGAAAAGGCTGGAGAGTTGGCTGGTGGAGGGAGAGAAAAGGCTGGAGGGTTGGCTGGTGGAGGAGAGACAAGGCTGGAGGGTTGGCTGATGGAGGGAGAGACAAGGCTGCAGAGTTGGCTGATGGAGGAGAGACAAGGCTGGAGAGTTGGCTGGTAGAGGGAGAGACAAGGCTGGAAGGGTAGCTGATGGAGGGAGAGACAAGGCTGGAGAGTTGGCTGGTGGAGGGAGAGACAAGTCTGGAGGGTTGGCTGATGGAGGAGAGACAAGGTTGGAGGGTTGGCTGATGGAGGGAGAGACAAGGCTGGAGAGTTGGCTGATGGAGGAGAGACAAGACTGGAGAGTTGGCTGATGGAGGAGAGACAAGGCTGGACGGTTGGCTGGTGGAGGGAGAGACAAGGCTGGAGGGTTGACTGATGGAGGGAGAGACAAGGCTGGAGAGTTGGCTGGTGGAGGAGAGACAAGGCTGGAGAGTTGGCTGATGGAGGAGAGACAAGGTTGGAGGGTTGACTGATGGAGGGAGAGACAAGGCTGGAGAGTTGGCTGGTGGAGGAGAGACAAGGCTGGATAGTTGGCTGGTGGAGGAGAGACAAGGCTGGAGGGTTGGCTGGTTGAGGAGAGAGGAAATGAGTGAGTGAACAGAGAGAGAGGTAGTATCACCCATTGCTCTTTCACAATGGTGTAAAAACTCCAGTTACACTAGATCTAATTGTCTCATATTCAAATGCTATACCCTTCCCAGTCCTACCTTGGGACACATAGCCTAAGTGTGGTATTCAATTATCCCTCCCCTTACAGAACATGTGCTTTACTTTTACTTTAATGAATTACAGGGAAAAGTCAAGGGGTTCTATTGAAAATGAAAGAGTAAGGAACCAGACAGGTAATTATTCTCAGTGACAGTGGGTGGCTTGTCACAAGGTGACTCCCTACCGTCACCTTTGTTGTTTGGGTCCTTTCCCGCCGTTCGCCAGGCTTTGATAGACGTTTCTTTAGAGTTTAGGCCTCAGCCTTGCTGGCAGTTTGCGGATGAGTAGACAGAAACTCAATACTGCCTGATATGGGTATGAAAACACAGAGAGAGAGACTGGGAACTAAGGGGGGACGGAGGGAGCGACCTCGTTTAGATGTGACAGTAGGCAAGGAGAGGGTAGGAGAGTATTTAGTATTTCATTGGGATCCCCATTAGCTACTGCTTTCAGAAGCAGCTACCCTTCCTGATAGAGGAGAGGAGAGGAGAGGAGAGGAGAGGAGAGGAGAGGAGAGGAGAGGAGAGGAGAGGAGAGGAGAGGAGAGGAGAGGAGAGGAGAGGAGAGGAGAGGAGAGGAGAGGAGAGGAGAGGAGAGGAGAGGAAACACTTTAGGTTAGTTTGGTATTTTATGAGGGTTTATTTAGTAACATGATGTATTGCCAGGTAATCTATAGTGGGGATAAGTAATTACCCTTTACCTTCTTACATGTATTTACTGCCACTATTTAGACGGTCCACATACAAGTAATTAAGAATTAATAGAGCATGCTTACATAGGTTTAGAAACCAATTACTTTTACATTTTAGTCATTTAGCAGACGCTCTTATCCAGAGCGACTTACAGTTAGTGAGTGCATACATAATTTTTTTATTTTTTCATACTGGCCCCCCGTGGGAATCAAACCCACAACCCTGGCGTTGCAAACACCATGCTCTACCAACTGAGCTACATCCCTGCCGGCCATTCCCTCCCCTACCCTGGACGACGCTGGGCCAATTGTGCACCGCCCCATGGGTCTCCCGGTCGCGGCCGGCTACGACAGAGCCTGGATTTGAACCAGGATCTCTGGTGGCACAGCTAGCGCTGCGATGCAGTGCCTTAGACCACTGCGTCACTCGGGAGTAAATAGAAGTAATATACAACTCAACAGCCTTTAATTTAGTTCATAGTTTTGTGATTTCACCACAGGTCATTCACTATAGCTCCTCTGGCCCAAACCCACTGTGATCTGAAGTGTAGCTAACTGAGACACAAGCTGATAAAATGTTGAGAGACAGCAGTGTACAGCACAGCACAGCTCACTGCGACAACTTCCAACCCTCCCCAAAACAACAACTCCATTCATCAATCAGAATCATGAAAATGCAAACAGGCTCGGCGTTAAACATTCAGTCGCTACAACGAACAGCCTTTTGAATTTATCAACACACGCTCTCCCATCATCCCCAGTGGGTATTCTACAGCTCCACGTAGCGCCCCTCTCCCTCCACAAAGGCAGAAGGGGAAAATGTGCAAAACACGACGATCTCCCTTTTCTCCCCAGGGTTCTAATTAACTTCCTTTGGTGAAGCGTTTTATCGCCCCTCTTCTTCACCGTGTTTTTGCCAGATTTCCCTAACAAACTGCTGAGAAAGGGCCTCTAATGCAGCCCATTAAGATTCTAAGAGCCTCATGGAGAGAGAGAGAGAGAGAGAGAGAGAGAGAGAGAGAGAGAGAGAGAGAGAGAGAGAGAGAGAGAGAGAAAGAGAGAGAGAGAGAGAGAGAGAGAGAGAGAGAGAGAGAGAGAGAGAGAGAGAGAGAGAGAGAGAGAGAAAAAAAGCTATTAGTCACACATTATTTGGAAATTACGGAATCATTTCAAATGTTAAAACTCTATATCTGGTATTCAGATTCATTATCATATGGTTTGCATAAACTTAGCAGAGCATAGAAGGGAGCATGCAGACAGAGGCATGGAGAGAGAGAGAGAGAGAGAGAGGGAGAGAGAGAGAGAGAGAGAGAGAGAGAGAGAGAGAGAGAGAGAGAGAAAGTAGTGACGAAACCTACCAAAAAACAATTAGGCAATGATAAAATATACAGACCACAAATTCCAATTGGCTATACTTAAACTATTTAACATCATCCTTAGCTCTGGCATCTTCCCCAATATTTGGAACCAAGGACTGATCACCCCAATCCACAAAAGTGGAGACAAATTTGACCCCAATAACTACCGTGGGATATGCATCAACAGCAACCTTGGGAAAATCCTTTGCATTATCATTAACAGCAGACTAGTTAATTTCTTCAGTGAAAACAATGTACTGAGCAAATGTCAAATTGGCTTTTTACCAAATTACCGTGCGACAGACCACGTATTCACCCTGCACACCCTAATTGACAAACAAACAAACCAAAACAAAGACAAAGTCTTCTCATGCTTTGTTGATTTCAAAAAAGCTTTTGACTCAATTTGGCATGAGGGTCTGCTATACAAATTGATGGAAAGTGGTGTTGGGGGAAAAACATACGACATTATAAAATCCATGTACACAAACAACAAGTGTGCGGTTAAAATTGGCAAAAACCACACACATTTCTTTCCACAGGGCCGTGGGGTGAGACGGGGATGCAGTTTAAGCAGGGCCTACAGCAGCACCTAGATCTTCTGCACATATTCTGTCAGACCTGGGCCCTGACAGTAAATCTCAGTAAGACAAAAATAATGGTATTCCAAAAAAGGTCCAGTTGCCAGGACCACAAATACAAATTCCATCTAGACACCGTTGCCCTAGAGCACACAAAACAACTATACATACCTCGGCCTAAACATCAGCGCCACAGGTAACTTCCACAAAGCTGTGAACGATCTGAGAGACAAGGCAAGAAGGGCCTTCTATGCCATCAAAAGGAACATAAAATTTGACAAACCAACTAGGATCTGGCTAAAAATACTTGAATCAGTTATAGAACCCGTTGCCCTTTATGGTTGTGAGGTCTGGGGTCCGCTCACCAACCAAGAATTCACAAAACACCAAATTGAGACTCTGCATGCAGAATTCTGCAAAAATATCCTCAGTGTACAACGAAAAACAACAAATAATGCATGCAGAGCAGAATTAGGCTGATAACCGCTAATTATCAAAATACAGAAAAGAGCCGTTAAATTCTATAACCACTTAAAAGGAAGCGATTCCCAAACCTTCCATAACAAAGCCATCACCTACAGAGAGATGAACTTGGAGAAGAGTCCCCTAAGTAAGCTGGTCCTGGGGCTCTGTTCACAAACACAAACAGACCCCACAGAGCCCCAGGACAACAACAACAACACAATTAGACCCAACCAAATCATGAGAAAACAAAAAGAGAATTACTTGACACATTGGAAAGAGTTAACAAAACAACAGAGCAAACTAGAATGCTATTTGGCTCTAAAAAGAGAGTACATGTCACGATCGTCATAATGATTGGACCAAGGCGCAGCGTGATATGCGTACATCTCTTATTAATAGTGTACTAGCAACACGATACAAAATACAAAAACAACTAAACGAAACGTGAAGTCCTCGGTTAACAAACACAAACCTACACGGAACAAGATCCCACAAAACACAAGTGCACAACAGGCTGCCTAAGTATGGTTCCCAATCAGAGACAACAAGCAACAGCTGATTCACGTTGCCTCTGATTGAGAACCACCCCGGCCAACATAGAAACACATAACCTAGAACAGAACATAGAAAACGAAACATAGACACTACACAAAGAAACTAACACCCTGGCTCAACATACAAGAGTCCCCAGAGCCAGGGCGTGACAGTACACCCCCCCCCCCCCCCCCAAAGGCGCGGACTGCGACCGCGCCAACATAAACCCAACAGGGGAGGGGCCGGGTGGGCATTCCTCCTCGGAGGCGGATCCGGCTGGCTGGAACTGGACCACCACCCTCTAACAACCCCCCCGTAGCGCCCCTGGTCTGGTCCCGCTGGCTGGAACTGGACTGGACATCGGTGGAGCGGATTGCTTAGGCTCCGGTGTGGAGCAGCTGACCGGTACCTGACCAGGCACCGGTGAAACAGGCACGGGCTGTGCCGGACTGACGACGCGCACCACAGGCTTGGTGCGGAGAGCAGGAACGGGCCGGACCGGGCTGACGACGCGCACCATTGGCTTGGTGCGGGGAGCAGGGACGGGCCGGACCGGGCTGACGAAGCGCACCACTGGCTTGGTGCGGGGAGCAGGAACAGGCCGGACCGGGCTGACGACGCGCACCATTGGCTTGGTGCGGGGAGCAGGAATGGCCCGGACCGGGCTGATGAAGCGCATCACTGGCTTGGTGCAGGGAGCAGGAACAGGCTGGGCCGGGCTGGCGACGCGCACCATTGGCTTGGTGCAGGGAGCAGGGACGGGCCGGAACGGGCTGACGAAGCGCACCACTGGCTTGGTGCGGGGAGCAGGAACAGGCCGGACTGGGCTGACGACGCGCACCATTATCTTGGTGCGAGGGGCAGGAACAGGCCGGGCCGGGCTGGCGACGCGCACCACAGGCTTGGTGCGGGGAGCAGGAACAGGCCGGGCCGGGCTGGCGACGCGCACCATTGGCTTGGTGCGAGGGGCAGGAACAGGCCGGGCCGGGCTGGCGACGCGCACCATTGGCTTGGTGCGAGGGGCAGGAACAGGCCGGGCCAGGCTGGCGACGCGCACCATTGGCTTGATGTGAGGGGCAGGAACAGGCCGGGCCGGGCTGGCGACGCGCACCATTGGCTTGGTGCGAGGGGCAGGAACAGGCCGGGCCGGGCTGGCGACGTGCACCACAGGCTTGGTGCGAGGGGCAGGAACAGGCCGGGCCGGGCTAGCGACGTGCACCACAGGCTTGGTGCGAGGGGCAGGAACAGGCCGGGCCGGGCTGGCGACGCGCATCACAGGCTTGGTGCGAGGGACAGGAACAGGCCGGACCGTACTGGGAACACACACCACTGGCCTTGTGTGGGGATCAGGAACGGGCCGGACCGGACTGGTAACACACCTCAGTACCTCTCGCCGTGCCTCTACACTCTCCTTCCCTCTACTGACCAATGGCCCCCGTAACCTGGTGGCCTTCTCTCCTCGTCCACAAACTCGCCCTTTATCTGCCTCCAGCAGCCCCGTCGTCCATGCCGTGTGCCCCCCCCCAAAAAAATGTATTGGGGGTGCCTCTCGCCTGTCCGACGACGGCCCGGTTGGCGCCGCTTCTCCTCTCCTGCCTGGGTCTCCCCCTTCATCGCCCTCCGGTAACGGACGGCCTCCTCCTCCGTGATCTGCCCCCAACCGAGGAGGACATCCACTAACGTTACCTCCGGCGTTTGCTCCTGGACACGCTGCTTGGTCCTGTATTGGTGGGATCTTCTGTCACGATCATCATAATGATTGGACCAAGGCGCAGCGTGATATGCGTACATCTCTTTTTAATAGTGTACTAGCAACACGATACAAAATACAAAAACAACAAAACGAAATGTGAAGTCCTCGGTTAACAAACACAAACCTACACGGAACAAGATCCCACAAAACACAAGTGCACAACAGGCTGCCTAAGTATGGTTCCCAATCAGAGACAACAAGCAACAGCTGATTCACGTTGCCTCTGATTGAGAACCACCCCAGCCAACATAGAAACACATAACCTAGAACAGAACATAGAAAACTAAACATAGACACTACACAAAGAAACTAACACCCTGGCTCAACATACAAGAGTCCCCAGAGCCAGGGCGTGACAGTACACAGTGGCAGAATACCTGACCACTGTGACTGACCCAAACTTAAGGAAAGCTTTGACTATGTACAGATTCAGTGAGCATAGCCTTGCTATTGAGAAAGTCCGCCGTAGGCAGACCTGGCTCTCAAGAGAAGACAGGCTATGTGCACACTGACCACAAAATGAGGTGGAAACTGAGCTGCACTTCCTAACCTCCTGCCAAATGTATGACCATATTAGAGACACATATTTCCCTCAGATTACAGAGATCCACAAAGAATTCGAAAACAAACCCAATTTTTATAAACTCCCTTATCTACTGGGTGAAAACCCACAGTGTGCCATCACAGCAGCAAGATTTGTGACCTGTTGCCACAAGAAAAGGGCAACCAGTGAAGAACAAACACCATTGTAAATAAAACCCATATTTATGTTTATTTATTTTCCCATTTGTACTTTAACTATTTGCACATTGTTACAACACTGTATATATACATAATATGACATTTGAAATGTCTTTATTCTTTTGGAACTTCTGAGTGTAATGTTTACTGTTAATATTTATTGTTTATTTCACTTTTGTTTACTATCTACTTCACTTGTTTTGGCAATGTTAACATATGTTTCCCATGCCAATAAAGCCCTTAAATTTAATTGAAATTGAGAGAGAGAGAGAGAGAGAGAGAGAGAGAGAGAGAGAGAGAGAGAGAGAGAGAGAGAGAGAGAGAGAGGAGAAGGAGAGAGTGAAGGAATACAAACTGATGAAAAGGAAAGCAATGTACTCAATTCAAACTAGGAATCAGGAATGTGTGAGGTTTGATTTTGAATAGCTATATCTAGAGTGAGAGGCTTGTGTTTTTGCTCCAAAATCATTTTGTGAAGATAGTGAGATGGATTTCACATTGAAGATGTTCAGATGGAAAGAAGCACTGCGTTTCTCTGTTTTGAATCAGTCTTTGTGACTGTTAAAAGGACTGTTAGAACAAGCCCATATGTTCACTCTCACAGTAAGACTGTTATGGTCTGATCAAAACCAAAATCGTTGATGTGTTTGTTTTTCTGCGTATGTGAATCTGTCACAACTCACAAGGCAACACTTCTGAAGTCCCTCTGACAGCAATCTCAAAATATCCTCAACATGTTACTTCACTTTAGAAGAAAAGTGGTCAGATGGCCAGATTGAATGATATGGTCAGAGTTTAATACAATCTGCTAGTCTCAACCCGTTCTCTCTCTTTCTCATCCCCTCTTCCCTCTCTCCATTTTTCACCACATCTTGATGTTTCAGAGACAGAAAAGCAGCTAAGGCTTCTCTGAGCTGTGGAAATGTGCTCCTCTCCTTATGCTGGCACATATGTTGACAACATCAGCAGTTTTGACTTTGTTGTGTCTCGCAGTGGATGTTTCAAACTGGACCATCTGATCAGTTTGGACCATCTGATCAGTTTGAGTAGAAACCACACAACAACATTAAATAACAGATGGTTAGTCCAGCGGAAGAACACATGATAAAAATGGGAAATAGATGAATTGTCACGATCGTCGAACAGAGATGAGGACCAAGGCGCAGCGTTGCAGGCAAACATACTCTTTAATAGAGACACGATCAAAACCAACAAAACGAAAACGTGACAGTTCACGGTCTAACACAACCGACTAGAAACAAGATCCCACAAACTCTGTGGGGAAACAGGCTGCTAAAGTATGGTTCTCAATCAGAGACAACAAGCAACAGCTGAATCACGTTGCCTCTGATTGAGAACCACACTGGCCAACATAGAACCACAATACCAGAATGTGAAACCTAGAACAACACACATAGACTTTACACACCCTGGCTCAACATATTAGAGTCCCCAGAGCCAGGGCGTGACAGTACCCCCCCCTAAAGGCGCGGACTCCGACCGCGCCCACCAAACACCACAGGGGAGGGACCGGGTGGGCACTCTGCTTAGGCGGCGGATCCGGCTCCGGGCCTGAGCCCCGCTCCCTCTCCAACCCCCCAAAGTACCCCTGGTCCGGTCTGGCCCCGCTGGCCGGAGCTGGACTGCACACTGGTGGAGCGGATTGCTCTAGCTCCGGCGTGAAGCATCTGACCGGTGCCGGACCAGCCACCGGTGGAACAGGCACGGGCCGTGCCGGACTGACGACGCACACCACTGGCTTGGTGTGGGGAGCAGGAGCGGGCCGAGCCGGGCTGACGAAACGCACCACTGACTTGGTGCGGGGAGCAGGAGCGGGCCGGACCGGGCTGACGAAGCGCACCACTGACTTGGTGCGGGGAGCAGGAACGGGCCGTGCCGGGATGACGAAGCGCACCACTGACTTGGTGCGGGGAGCAGGAATGGGCCGGACCGGGCTGACGAAGCGCACCACTGACTTGGTGCGGGGAGCAGGAACGGGCCGTGCCGGGCTGACGAAGCGCACCACTGACTTGGTGCGGGGAGCAGGAACGGGCCGAGCTGGGCTGACGAAACGCACCACTGACTTGGTGCGGGGAGCAGGAATGCGCCGAGCTGGGCTGACGAAACGCACCACTGACTTGGTGCGGGGAGCAGGAATGGGCCGGACCGGGCTGACGACGCGCACCACTGACTTGGTGCGGGGAGCAGGAAAGGGCCGGACAGGGCTGACGAAACGCACCACTGACTTGGTGCGAGTGGCAGGAACAGGCCGGACCGTACTGGGAACACACACCACTGGCCCTACATGGGGATCAGGAACAGGCCGGACCGGACTGGCAACACACGCCAGTACCTCTCGCCGTGCCTCTACATCCTCCTTCCCCCTGGTGACCAGTGACTCCCGTAACCTGGCGGCCTCCTGCTGCCCCGTCGTCCACGGCGTTAGCCCCCCCTAAAAAATTTATGGGCTTCACTCCTACCCGTGGACCAGGTCTCCATGCTTCTCGCCAGCCTTTCGCCCTTCTGCCTCCACGTCAAGCCCCTCTCTTCCTCACATGGCTTGACCCAGTCGAGGAGGCGAAGGAGATCCGCTAGAGATCTCTCAGGCGCTGGCTCCTGGACTTGCTGCTTGGTCCAGTCTTGGTGGGATCTTCTGTCACGATCGTCGAACAGAGATGAGGACCAAGGCGCAGCGTTGCAGGCAAACATACTCTTTAATAGAGACACGATCAAAACCAACAAAACGAAAACGTGACAGTTCACGGTCTAACACAACCGACTAGAAACAAGATCCCACAAACTCTGTGGGGAAACAGGCTGCTAAAGTATGGTTCTCAATCAGAGACAACAAGCAACAGCTGAATCACGTTGCCTCTGATTGAGAACCACACTGGCCAACATAGAACCACAATACCAGAATGTGAAACCTAGAACAACACACATAGACTTTACACACCCTGGCTCAACATATTAGAGTCCCCAGAGCCAGGGCGTGACATGAATGTTTATGGTTTATGAAAGTCACAGCTTCCTTGATCAAATAAAAGTAGTCGCACCTGTTTTTTCCTCCTCTGCTCTGTCTCTCCACATGTTCTCTATTCCTCTCCTTATCCTCCCCCTCCTCCCATTCCTCGCTCCACCTGTGCTGCACCACTCCTCTACTATTCTCTCCCTCCGGTTCCTGTTTCTAAAATGGAGGGTCAGGACCTGCAGTACAGGTAGGTGTTAGCCGGTTCCTGTATAGTCTGATAACAGACAGGAGCAAAATCCCCCTTGCACTGCTTCGATGTTAACCTGACATTTACTGCAATAGTTTGAAAGCTGGAAATAATAGCCTCTTGCATAAGTGGAAATTATACAAAACGCCGTTATTGAGACATTTTAGCGGCAGTCCAGATGGAGGTTTACATAAAACTGTGATCATTTGTGCAGACAGACAGACAGAGAGAGATACAGACACAGACAAAATGTGTGGTTTTCAGCCGTGTTTGATGGAAAACAGTTGTTTTCTGCTGTTTTCATATTAAAACACATGCACATTGAGTGGTGCATTGAGAATGAAGCAATCCTTCATTAGAATGGATAGAGACAGATAGGTGTGGGAGGAACAGAAGGGAGGGGTAAGAGAGGAGCTAAGGAGAGGGATAGGGGGAAGAGAGGGGGAACGAAGGAGAAGGCAGTGGTATGAAGCTATTTCTGTCTCGTCTATCTCCTTAACTGCAAAGTGTAATCTCTTGCAACATCCTAAGATCTGAGCAAAATCGTAGCCCATTGACAACAGCCTCCCACACAGGGTTACGGTGACACATTGTCCCCCTGATGAACCAGCTGTGGTTGTGCGTCTAATATACGAGTCCCCACGAAACAACACTTATTTATTCCAGGGGGGAAAAACTCTGAATGCACTCTCTTTGGGACTCAGAGGCTTAGAAAGAGGTCCCCTGTGTTACCGAATCTGATAACTTTTCACTTTATACATGAGTCTAGTCCAAAAACAAAAGACATGAGCGATCATAAAAGATAGGCCACACAAACAGAATATCATCTAAACAGAAAAGCATGTGAATATTTAAGATTGACAGATATACGGAGGTGAATAAACAACAGTTTCAAAGTCTACATTGTCAGGGGAGTCTTCCAAAACGTTCCTCTTACAATACACTATATCCCCATGGTGATAACCTCTTATGTGTCTCTATACCGGTTCACTGTTCCAGGGCTATGTTCTTACACTCTATAACCTGTATACATGTATGTCAGCCTATAGCTGATGTATTTATGACAGAGATCCAGTGGTATTTCATTCACTGTGAGATAAGGGGACCAGCAAGGCTTACCACAAATGCAATCAGTTCCCATATCTCACACTGCTACACGGAATGTTATGAAATATAGTGCCGGGAGAGCAGAGAGATGCTGTCACACTGTGTGTCAGTTCGTGTGTGTGTGTGTGTTGAGGGATGTGACGGCAGGAATCAGATAGCATCCTGTGCTTCCCAGACTGGATTTACAGTCTTTCTGATAGAGGGGGAATGAATGGAGAAAAGGAGGAATAGAGATGGGGTGAGATTGTCTCTGATATGTACTGACTGCTTGCTGTACTAGGGGGAGAAGTGGTAGTGGTGGTTAGAACTGTTTTCTCTGCAGTACAACCCCAAACTTGCTTGAGATGGGATTGTTCTGCAGTGCTTGACAAATCTTTTTATCCCTCGTTTATTTTTATGAAGTGTGTTTTCTGTGACAATGTATTACACACAACACTGTATTCTGACTTTCATTGGCCCATATACGACGCCATATGGGGGATCTGGGGTGAACCATTCCTTTAAGAAAAAATGTCCCCTTAAACAATGAACTACTGAGTGTTCCTTGAGAGTAAGGAGTTGCTAGTATTAATTATGGGCTTTGCCAGTCATACAGTCACAGGGTGTCATGGTTGCCTGAAGCTCCTCTCCTGTCAACTGAGACAGCTCCACATCCACACACACCCTAGCGCTTCTAACCTGTCACTGAATCAACTCCACACCCTCTCACCCTACTGAGAGTTACTCCTGAGGGCCAACTGCGTCAACTCCACACCCTCTCACCCTACTGAGGGTTACTCCTGAGGGCCAACTGAGTCAACTCCATACCCTCTCACCCTACTGAGGGTTACTCCTGTTTAGCATAGTTTATCGCTAGTCTGGTTCAGCTCAGAGTGCTAATGAGAGGAGGAGAGGAGAGACCATAGAGATAGATAGAGGACTCATCTTCATATCTGTGCTATTGAGACAATCACCATTTTAAAGTAGTCAATTTTCTTCTTCACGATTGGCTGATCCCTCCTGATGACCTGGTTGAACATGACTCGAACAGGGTCATCAGGAGGGATCAGCCAATGAAGTTGGAAGTCCCACCCAGTTGACTACATGAAAATGGTAGAAGCCCTCAATGGCGCTGTCCATGCTAAAATTACCATTTTTTCCCACTAGAGGCCTCTGTCATTCTCTATGACAGGGACACTAGGAGGATGAGGGAAACACGGCTAAGTGAGTGAAGGAGAATGTCGACACAAGGTTCTGTAGTATAGTGAGAGGAAGAGACGAGGACGGAAGAGAGAGAGAGAGAGAGAGAGAGAGAGAGAGAGAGAGAGAGAGAGAGAGAGAGAGAGAGAGAGACAGAGTCTCACACACAATACATACTGTGCTATTCAGTGCCATATGTTATCAATAAGCTTTCGCACAAAGAAAACACACTGCGTAGGTTACAGTGCACATTGTACTCATCTGAATGAAGTAATGAAAGAATAGGTAACCCACAGGGTATGGTGTGTCTGTCTCAAATGGAACCCTATTCCCTTTATAGTGCACTACGCTCTGGTCAAAAGGAGCGCATAATATAGGGTATAAGGTACCATTTGGGATGCACCCTGTGGCTGTGTGTTATTCTCGGGATGAAAGGACTTGATAAGACAGAGAGAGGCTAATGAAACACACAGGGCCAAGGCCTTTGCAGACCTTTTCCAGGACCTCTTCTGACACACTGTGGGAGTCTGGAAAGACAAGAACAGAATGCACAATAGAATGAACTCAGACAAAGAAATAATGTTATGCAGGCAGGCAGACACACACACACAAGCACACACACACACACACACAAACACGCCAATACAGAACACACACACCCACGCATACCCGCACGCACACACAAAACAGACACACACAGGCACCTGCAGACAAAGGCACGTGCAAACATACACACACACCGTGCCTGGGGGGCAGTCGCTGCCTGATCTGCACTTCTCTCTGCTGTTCATTTCAACATCTGTCCTCTGGCTCAGGGAGGAAATTGCCTGCAACATCACCAGGGCCCGTGCATATTAGCAGAAAGGCAAGGTCACACCCGGGAATACACTGCTGAATATACTAATGTCACATTTGCATGGAGGAAACTCCATCTGCCCTACAACCACCATCACCTCACTCCCTCGCTCCCCACCCGCCCCCTCATATTATCATCAACAACCACCTGCCACAGCAGGATGTAGGGTTATGTTTGGGGGGGTGAGTGTTGTGTGTGTGTGTGTGTGTGTGTGTGTGTGTGTGTGTGTGTGTGTGTGTGTGTGTGTGTGTGTGTGTGTGTGTGTGTGTGTGTGTGTGTGTGTGTGTGTGTGTGTGTGTGACAATCAAATAAGTTATAACACCGTGGCTGGATTAGGAGATGCAAAATCTGTTGAAAATTACAATATCTTCCTCTCTCCTTCCTCTTTCCTCCCCTCTGTCCTTCCTCTTTCCTCCCCACTGTCCTTTCTATTTCCTCCCCTCTGTCCTTCCTCTTTCCTCCCCTCTGTCCTTCCTCTTTCCTCCCCTCTGTTCTTCCTCTTTCCTCCCCTCTGTTCTTCCTCTTTCCTCCCCTCTGTTCTTTCTCTTTCCTCCCCTCTGTCCTTTCTCTTTCCTCCCCTCTGTCCTTCCTCTTTCCTCCCCTCTGTCCTTCCTCTTTCCTCCCCTCTGTTCTTCCTTTTTCCTCCCCTCTGTTCTTCCTCTTTCCTCCCCTCTGTCCTTCCTCTTTCCTCCCCTCCCCTCTGTTCTTTCTCTTTCCTCCCCTCTGTCCTTCCTCTTTCCTCGCCTCTGTTCTTCCTCTTTCCTCCACTCTGTTCTTTCTCTTTCCTCCCCTCTGTTCTTCCTCTTTCCTCCCCTCTGTCCTCTTCACTAGAATGTGGCTCCATCATTTGAATATCCCTCCCTCTAACATCCCTCCCTCTCTCCATCCCTCCAACTATTATCCCTAAGCCTGTCTCTGATTGTAATCAGCAGTCCTGACTCACCACATTAACTATGCAAGTGTTTTTCCGTGTGCTGCATGCACCATCAGCAATCACTCACTGTTGCCTGTGCGTACAGCTCTAACACACACACACACACACGCACACACACACACACACACCACACACAAACAAGATAATGTACACACTGACAAGCAAACACATGCATGCCCACATATGCTTTTCTATGGCAACACGAGAACCATAGATATTGCATAGCATGGGTGATACTTTCACTTTAGTGACAGCCAGGTGGGTATGCCGTCACCTGTGAAAGCCCTGGATAAAACACTTCTAGAAGTATCTCTTGCAAAGAGTCGGTGAACATTCACTCTTTCTTAGCTTTAGCACGTAGGAACAGGTGCGTTTCATTTAACAAAACATTTTTAATAGATATTTTGTGTAGGAGTTTGTACCAGTATCTGTTAAGACTTTTCTTAAGAGGACACCAGCTCAAAGCCACGCCATAGTGTACAGGTGTGTTTTTAGAAAACACCAACAGCTAGACAAAAAGAAGATACCCAGACGACTCATCGTGAAGCTGTGTCACCAATCACATCAAATAGAATATCTACAACGTATTTCAATACAACTTGTTCCTTACAGTAATGAAGCATAAATATAGGAATACAAGAGGCAATGTGTTTGTTCGTTTGTTTCTCCTCTGCGTTCACAGGGGTCACTTTGATTGGTGTAACTTTTTTAGGGCCGAGGCAGAAGAGATTTGGAACAGATGTTGGCTGTCTTTCACTTAATGAACACATCCCTGCGTCTACTTTTATCTTGAAAAGAAGCTGGAGCTGTTGAAAATCACAGAAGCAGCCTAGAATTAGCACTGAGGAGCAACTATACTGAACAAATATATAAAACGCAACATGCAACCATTTCAACGATTTTACTGAGTTACAGTTCATATAAGGAAATCAGTCAATTTAAATAAATTAATTAGGCCCTAATCTATGGATTTCACATGACTGGGCAGGGGCGCAGCCATGGGTGGGCCTGGGAGGGCATAGGCCTACCCACTTGGGAGCCAGGCCCACCCACTGGGGAGCCAGGCCCAGCCAATCAGAATGAGTTTTTCCCCACAAAAGGGCTTTATTACAGACAAAAATACTCCTCAGTTTCATCAGCTGTCCAGGTGGCTGGTCTCAGACGATCCCGATGGTGAAGAAGCCCAATGTGGAGGTCCTGGGCTGGCGTGGTTACACGTGGTCTGCGGTTGTGAGGCCGGTTGGACGTACTGCCAAATTCTCTAAAATGACGTTGGAAGCGGCTTATGGTAGAGAAATTCACATGTAATTATCTGGCAACAGCTCTGGTGGACATTCCTGCAGTCATGCAATTGTATGCTCCCTCAAAACTTGAGACATCTGTGGCATTGTGTTGTGTGACAAAACTGCACATTTTAGAGTGGCCTTTTATTGTCCTAAGCACACGGTTCACCTGTGTAATGATCATGCTGTTTAATCTTGATATGCCACACCTGTCAGATGGATGGATTATCTTGGCAAAGGAGAAATGCTCACTAACAGGGATGTAAACAAATTTGTGCACCAAATTTGAGAGACATTTTTTTTTGTGCGTATGGAACATTTCTGGGATGTTTTATTTCAGCTCATGAAACGTGACCAACACTTTACATGTTGCGTTTATACTTTTGATCAGTATAGAACGGGTTCATCACACACACACACACACACACACACACACACACACACGGTTTATGCCATGGAACCCAGGGTAATACATAGCTACAATATTAAAAGTAGTTATGTAATGTTGTATATTGTTGTATGGACTGTATTGTTGACTTGGTTGCATTCATTAACAGACAACATGTGGCTGAGTATCAAATTGCTATCTTGCTGGATACTATGAGACTACACAGGTGGGAGAGTAGTGCAATAGTAGTCCACTACTTTTGAGTACAAGGCTATAGGGCTGTGGTCAAAAGTGGTGCACTATATAGGAAATATGGTGCCATTTGAGTTGCAGATATGGTCATCACCATGATGAAAACCAGACACCACTAGAGATATGAAAGACCAAATGAATGGTCTAGGATAAACCGCTAGCGTAGTAATACGTTTGCAGACTCTCTGGAATGGACTCCAATGTGTGGAAGGCTTTGGGCGTAATTAGACCTTAGATCTCTCATCACCCTCTCCTGCCCACGTCCTTTTATCCCATAATGGACTGGCTTAAGAGGCCTTTCATTTTGCCTGGTGGTCGTGTATGCTAGAGCTAGATCATAAATAAAGCACTTTGATCTGCCCACAATGGAACAATACCCTTAGGGATAATGCAGAGCGCACCTCTCTAGCTTTGCTCTCTCTCATCCACTTTACACACCAGCACTTACCGTGGCTGGTTGGCAGGGAGTCAATGGGGAACGCATCACCTAGCAGTCAATGTGGATAGATAGAGAATACATGGGAGAGTAAAGCACTATTAGGCCAATGGGGAGGACTGTGAGAAAATAATAGTGGGATAGTTGAATGTGTGTGTGTCCATTTACACATTTTTGGACCAGTAGAATGACCTTATTGCAGGTCCAGATGGACTACAATTTCATGCCTGTCCCAAATGGCACCCTATTCCCTTTATAGGGCCCATAGGACTCTGGTCAGTAGTGGTAGTGCACTATATAGGGAATAGGGTGCCATTTGGGACATAACCAATGTCCAGCTTAGTGGGAGAAGGAGTAGAATTTGATTATCATTACAACTCAACACATGCCACTTGGGTTTACAGAACTGAACTATCTGCCAGAAGAAGTGACAAATGGGACTCTGACGATGTCTTTGGGATACATTTTGGCAGTGCAATTGCCAAAACAATACCAAAAACAACCATTATTTAAATACTCAGGAAAGCACTCATCTCAGTAATTTTGCAAATGCGGCCTATTACAGTGTGTGCAATGCACAGTGTGTGTGTGTGTGTGTGTGTATGTGTGTGTGTGTCACACGCACACACTCACTCACTCTCACACACACACACTCACTCTCACACACACCTCATCCCACTTCCAGTCATGTTAAGGCTGTGTGCCCTGCATCCTTTTATTCATACACCAGCGAGATGAGGTGTGTGTGTACTGAAGTGAAAAGTCCTGTGGCGACGTGCCGTACTGAGCACCACTGTACGGACAGACAGACAGACAGACAGACAGACAGACAGACAGACAGACAGACAGACAGACAGACAGACAGACAGACAGACAGACAGACAGACAGACAGACAGACATGCAGGCAGGCAGACATGCAGACATGCAGACATGCAGACATGCAGACATGCAGACAGACAGACAGACAGACAGACAGACAGACAGACAGACAGACAGACAGACAGACAGACAGACAGACAGACAGACAGACAGACAGAGAGAGAGAGAGAGAGAGAGAGAGAGAGAGAGAGAGAGAGAGAGAGAGAGAGAGAGAGAGAGAGAGAGAGAGAGAGAGAGAGAGAGAGAACATGTTAGCAAGAGAAAGTGAGGGAGAGAAATCATATGGGTAGAGAGAAATAGAGAGAGAGAACATGCTCTGTAGAGTGGAGTGGATTGGACACCTGCCTGCTTGGCCTGGCTGACCCCAGCTGCTAATGAATAGAGATCCAAAACGTGGCCAAATAGCGGGAATGCACGTTAAGCCAACCACTTAACGAACAACGTGTCACATTGGATTGGCCTCTGTTGGCTGCAGCAGACCTATTAATATGGCTGCCTGTTAGAGTGCATTAAAGGAAGGAGCATAAACACAGTCTCAATGAGATGACTTTAGTTGATTGTATTTCCGCTGATAAATAAAATGTCTAACACGTTATTAAATACCATGGCGACAACAAGACCACAGGGTATTAAACAGATAGGCTACAAGACCCACAGGACTTTACATACGACACAGCAACACAAGAGAACACAGGGTAAGGCATACATACATATTTTTTCAGGTTATAACACATATGTAAAACACAACAGGGGTAGTCATAGATGGTTACTAGACTACCTGCGAAACAAGAATAAAGCCTGTGTGTGGATGTGAGCTTTCTTTTAATGAGTTGAGACACTGGGTCAGAAGAATCAACGGTATGCTGGTAAACACCCAACAGAAGCCTTTCATCGGCTGTCTGCCTCTATCTGCCCTGTTATTGTCACAAGCTCTGGAAGAATAAGAGAGAGGTGAGAGAGAGGGAGGGAGGGGGGAATGGAGAGAGAGACAAAGAAAATGAGAATGGGAGGGGAAAGATAATAGGGTGGAGGAATGGGAGAGAATGAGAGAGAGAGCGAAAGAGAGAGCAAAAAAGAGAGTGAAAGAGAGAGTGAGTTTTGTTTTCTCTAGTTTGGCTATCAGGGTGGAGATAAGAGGGGAGTTGGGAAGAGGAGGAGAGGAGAGAGCAATAGATGGGTACAGAGCCTCAGGGGGAGACAAATCTATGGTCGACACATATCATAGCAGAGAGAGAGAGAGAGAGAGAGAGAGAGAGAGAGAGAGAGAGTGGAAAATGCAGCCGGAAAATGATCCTGTTCATTTATAGGGGAATTATATAAAACTAGCAATAGCCTGTAGTTAGGTTTTTACTGTCTTTTCTGTTCATTTTCAAGAAATGTTGTTGGTTATGGTTAATAATTCTACAGATGACAACAACAAATGAGTATCCTTGTTGTGCTAGTATGGATAACAGGTGCATAGGCTACGACAGTAATCTACTTCCACAGCTTATTTTTTTTCAACTGTAGCTCAATATTATTCAAATGATATTCCACAAGGTATAAACTGTGGACACTTCACTGCACCATCAACAGGCCTTATGTTATAGCCTAATCTAAATGGGTGGTAATTGATTTCCAGGCAGGCTTGACTGCTGAATGCTAACATCGCCGTGGATACAATGGTGAGTATGACTCACCAGATTGGCACTGTCCAAGGCGCTGCCAGGGTTAATGGTATCTCTCATCCTTGCTCCTGTATTTCCCTGGAACACTCATTCATTCTCATGTGCCGCTACCGCCATCTAAAGGACACAAGATAAATTGCATACTGTAATTTATTCTGCCACTTATGATTTCGCCTTTTTTAGGACAAAAAAATGACAAGATCAGCTTTAAAAACATATATTTCTGTTGTTTTTTTTTCTTTCATGAGATAAAGACAGTTGTTTGCATTAATGTTGTTGTGTTGCTTTTTTGTTTTAAAATCATCTTTATTTCATATTCAATAGGTATTATGTATATATTTATTTTCTTTTTTTATGTTTTCACCAGCCCCAATTCATAGGGGCAAGAGGGTTCCCTGACCAAACTCATGGTTATATTGATACATATGGCAATTTACCTCAGGACAAACTCCTAGTCCTATTGATACATATGGCAATTTACCTCAGGGCAAACTCCTAGTCCTATTGATACATATGGCAATTTACCTCAGGACAAACTCCTAGTCCTATTGATACATATGGCAATTTACCTCAGGGCAAACTCCTAGTCCTATTGATACATATGGCAATTTACCTCAGGACAAACTCCTAGTCCTATTGATACATATGGCAATTTACCTCAGGACAAACTCCTAGTCCTATTGATACATATGGCAATTTACCTCAGGACAAACTCCTAGTCCTATTGATACATATGGCAATTTACCTCAGGACAAACTCCTAGTCCTATTGATACATATGGCAATTTACCTCAGGACAAACTCCTAGTCATATTGATGCATATGGTAATTTACCTCAGGACAAACTACTAGTCCTATTGATACATATGGCAATTTACCTCAGGACAAACTACTAGTCATATTTATACATATGACAATTTACCTCAGGGCAAACTCCTAGTCATATTGATGCATATGGTAATTTACCTCAGGACAAACTCCTAGTCCTATTGATGCATATGGTAATTTGCTGTGCAGCAGACCTGTTCCCAATAGGTTGAGGTCAGCTCGGGTTCTGCTGTTGACATTTTATTATGTGGTTTAAAGCAATATGCATCTAAATGTAAATTTACATTTTTAGTCATTTAGCAGACACTCTTATCCAGAGCGACTTACAGTTAGTGAGTGCATACATTTTCATACTATATATATAATCAATAAGGATATTTCTCTGAAATGGCCTATTTCAATGCAGTCAATATAGGTTTTTCAGGTTATCACCTGTACAGTGGCTTGCGAAAGTATTCACCCCCCTTGGCATTTTTCCTATTTTGTTGACTTAAAACCTTTTTTGGGGTTTGTATCATTTCATTTACAAAACATGCCTACCACTTTGAAGATGCTAAATATTTGTTATTGTGAAACAAACTAGAAATAAGACAAAAAACAGAAAACTTGAGCGTGCATAACTATTCACCCCCCAAAGTCAATACTTTGTAGAGCCACCTTTTCAGCAATTACATTTAAGTCATTGAGCAGACGCTCTTATCCAGAGCAACTAGGGTTAAGTGCCTTGCTCAAGGGCACAGACAGATTTTTCACCTAGTCGGCTCGGGGATTAGAACCAGCGACCTTTCTGTTACTGGCACAACGCTCTTAACCACTAAGCTACCTGCCGCCCCACAGCTTCAAGTCTCTTGGGGTATGTCTCTATAAGCTTGGCACATCTAGCCACTAAGATTTTTGCCCATTCTTCAAGGCAAAACTGCTCCTGCTCTTTCAAGTTGGATGGGTTCCGCTGGTGTACAGCAATATTTAAGTCATACCACATATTCTCAATTGGATTGAGCTCTGGGCTTTGACTAGGCCATTCCAAGACATTTAAATGTTTCTCCTTAAACCACTCGAGTGTTGCTTTAGCAGTATGCTTAGGGTCATTGTCCTGCTGGAAGGTGAACCTCCGTCCCAGTCTCAAATCTCTGGAAGACTGAAACAGGTTTCCCTTAAGAATTTCCCTGTATTTAGCGCCATCCATCATTCCTTCAATTCTGACCAGTTTCCCAGTCCCTGCCGATGGAAAACATCCCCACAGCATGATGCTGCCACCACCATGCTTCACAGTGGGGATGGTGTTCTCGGGGTGATGAGAGGTGTTGGGTTTGCGCCAGACATAGCGTTTTCCTTGATGGCCAAAAAGCTCAATTGTAGTCTCATCTGACCAGAATACCTTCTTCCATAAGTCTGGGGAGTCTCCCACATGCCTTTTGGCGAACACCAAACGTGTTTGCTTATTTTTTTCTTTAAGCAATGGCTTTTTTCTGGCCACTCTTCCGTAAAGCTCAGCTCTGTGGAGTGTACGGCTTAAAGTGGTCCTATGGACAGATACTCCAATCTCCGCTGTGGAGCTTTGCAACTCCTTCAGGGTTATCTTTGGTCTCTTTGTTGCCTCTCTGATTAATGCCCTCCTTGCCTGGTACGTGAGTTTTGGTAGGCGGCCCTCTCTTGGCAGGTTTGTTGTGGTAGAATATTATTTCTATTTTTTAATAATGGATTTAATGGTGCTCCGTGGGATGTTCAAAGTTTCTGATATTTTTGTATAACCCAACCCTGATCTGTACTTCTCCACAACTTTGTCCCTGACCTGTTTGGAGAGCTCCTTGGTCTTCATGGTGCCGCTTGCTTGGTGGTGCCCCTTGCTTAGTGGTGTTGCAGACGCTGGGGCCTTTAAGAACAGGTGTATATATACTGAGATCATGTGACAAATCATGTGAAACTTAGATTACACACTGGTGGACCCACTAATTATGTGACTTCTGACGGTAATTGGTTGCACCAGATCTTATTTAGGGGCTTCATAGCAAAGGGGGTGAATACATATGCACGCCCACTTTTCCGTTATTTATTTTTTTCATTTCACTTCACAAATTTAGACTATTTTGTGTATGTCCATTACATGAAATCCAAATAAAAATCAATTTAAATTACAGGTTGTAATACAACAAAATAGGAAAAATGCCAAGGGGGATGAATACTTTTGCAAGGCACTGTATGTGTCTACTACACCTGACTGCAAGCAGATTATCTATATTCACACACTGCTATGTCAATGGGGATTAAAGGGGAGGTGATCTATATTCACACACTGCTATGTCAATGGGGATTAAAGGGGAGGTGATCTTTATTCACACATTGCTATGTCAATAGGGATTAAAGGGGAGGTGATCTATATTCACACATTGCTATGTCAATAGGGATTAAAGGGGAGGTGATCTATATTCACACACTGCTATGTCAATAGTGATTAAAGGGGAGGTGATCTATATTCACACACTGCTATGTCAATAGGGATTAAAGGGGAGGTGATCTACAGTGGGGCAAAAAAATATTTAGTCAGCCACCAATTGTGCAAGTTCTCCAACTTAAAAAGATGAGAGAGGCCTGTAATTTTCATCATAGGTACACGTCAACTATGACAGACAAAATGAGAAAAAAAAATCCAGAAAATCACATTGTAGGATTTTTAATGAATTTATTTGCAAATTATGGTGGAAAATAAGTATTTGGTCAATAACAAAAGTTTCTCAATACTTTGTTATATACCCTTTGTTGGCAATGACACCGGTCAAACGTTTTCTGTAAGTCTTCACAAGGTTTTCACACACTGTTGCTGGTATTTTGGCCCATTCCTCCATGCAGATCTCCTCTAGAGCAGTGATGTTTTGGGGCTGTCGCTGGGCAACACAGACTTTCAACTCCCTCCAAAGATTTTCTATGGGGTTGAGATCTGGAGACTGGCTAGGCCACTCCAGGACCTTGAAATGCTTCTTACGAAGCCACTCCTTCGTTGCCCGGCCGGTGTGTTTGGGATCATTGTCATGCTGAAAGACCCTGCCACATTTCATCTTCAATGCCCTTGCTGATGGAAGGAGGTTTTCACTCAAAATCTCACGGTACATGGCCCCATTCATTCTTTCCTTTACACGGATCAGTCGTCCTGGTCCCTTTGCAGAAAAACAGCCCCAAAGCATGATGTTTCTACCCCCATGCTTCACAGTAGGTATGGTGTTCTTTGGATGCAACTCAGCATTCTTTGTCCTCCAAACACGACGAGTTGAGTTTTTACCAAAAAGTTCTATTTTGGTTTCATCTGACCATATGACATTCTCCCAATCCTCTTCTGGATCATCCAAATGCACTCTAGAAAACTTCAGACGGGCCTGGACATGTACTGGCTTAAGCAGGGGGACACGTCTGGCACTGCAGGATTTGAGTCCCTGGCGGCGTAGTGTGTTACTGATGGTAGGCTTTGTTACTTTGGTCCCAGCTCTCTGCAGGTCATTCACTAGGTCCCCCCGTGTGGTTCTGGGATTTTTGCTCACCGTTCTTGTGATCATTTTGACCCCACGGGGTGAGATCTTGCGTGGAGCCCCAGATCGAGGGAGATTATCAGTGGTCTTGTATGTCTTCCATTTCCTAATAATTGCTCCCACAGTTGATTTCTTCAAACCAAGCTGCTTACATATTGCAGATTCAGTCTTCCCAGCCTGGTGCAGGTCTACAATTTTGTTTCTGGTGTCCTTTGACAGCTCTTTGGTCTTGGCAATAGTGGAGTTTGGAGTGTGACTGTTCGAGGTTGTGGACAGGTGTCTTTTATGCTGATAACAAGTTCAAACAGGTGCCATTAATACAGGTAACGAGTGGAGGACAGAGGAGCCTCTTAAAGAAGAAGTTACAGGTCTGTGAGAGCCAGAAATCTTGCTTGTTTGTAGGTGACCAAATACTTATTTTCCACCATAATTTGCAAATAAATTCATAAAAAATCCTACAATGTAATTTTCTGGAAAAAAAATTCTCAATTTGTCTGTCATAGTTGACGTGTACCTATGATGAAAATTACAGGCCTCTCTCATCTTTTTAAGTGGGAGAACTTGCACAATTGGTGGCTGACTAAATACTTTTTTCCCCCACTGTATATTCACACACTGCTATGTCAATGGGGATTAAAGGGGAGATGCCACGTCAAGAGTCTTGATCATTTCGGTCCTTTATTTGGTTTCATTAGAAAGGATATATTTAATGTCTAGAGAAAACAGGCAATAGACATACAGTGCATGCGGAAATAATTCAGACCCATTGACTTTTTCCACATTTTGTTATATTACAGTCTTATTCTAAAATTGATTAAATTGTTTTTTCCCCCACATCAATATACACACAATACCCCATAATGACAAAGCAAAAACAGGTTTTTAGACATTTTTGCAAATGTATTAAAAATATAAAACTGAAAAATCACATTTACATTTACTTGGGTATGACGCTACAAGCTTGGCACACCTGTATTTGGGGAGTTTCTCCCATTCTTCTCTGCAGATCCTCTCAAGCTCTGTCAGGTTGGATGTGGACCGTCGCTGCACAGATATTTTCAGGTCTCTCCAGAGCTGTTCGATCAGGTTAAAGTCCGGGCTCTGGCTGGGCCACTCAAGGACATTCAGAGACTTGTCCCGAAGCCTCTCCTGCGTTGTCTTGGCTGTGTGCTTAGGGTTGTTGTCCTGTTGGAAGGTGAACCTTCGTCCCAGTCTGAGGTCCTGAGCGCTCTGGTTTCATCAGACCAGAGAATCTTGTTTCTCATGGTCTGAGAGTCTTTAGGTGCCTTTTGGCAAACTCCAAGCGGGCTATCATGTTCCTTTTACTGAGGAGTGGCTTCCTTCTGGCCACTCTACCATAAAGGCCCCTAATTGGTGGAGTGCTCCAGAGAGTGACCATCGGGTTCTTGGTCACCTCCCTGACCAAGGCCCTTCTCCCCCGATTGCTCAGTTTGGCCTGGCGGCCAGCTCTAGGAAGAGTCTTGGTGGTTCCAAACTTCTTCAATTTAAGAATGATGGAGGCCACTGTGTTCTTGGGGACCTTCAATGCTGCAGACATTTTTTGGTACCCTTCCCCACATCTGTGCATCGACACAATCCTGTCTCGGAGCTCTACCGGCAATTCCTTCAACCTCATGGCTTGGTTTTTGCTCTGACATGCACTGTCAACTGTGGGACCTTATATGGACAGGTGTGAACTTTCCAAGTCACGTCCAATCAATTGCATTTACCACAGCTGGACTCCAATCAAGTTGTAGAAATATCTCAAGGATGATCAATGGAAACAGGAAGCGCCTGAGCTCAATTTCGAGTCTCATAGCAAAGGGTCTGAATACTTATGTAAATAAGGTATTTCTGTCTTTTATTTTTAATAGGTTTGCTACATTTTCTAAAAACCTGTTTTCGCTTTGTCATTATGGGGTATTGTGTGTAGATTGCTGAGGATGTATTTATTTAATCCATTTTAGAAAAAGGCTGTAACGTAACAAAATGTGGAAAAAGTCAAGGGGTATGAATACTTTCCGACGGCACTGTATAAGCCAAAGTTGAAAAAGCATTGACATCTCTACATCATTTATCCTAATAATATAAGTGTGTATAACAGGGGCGTTATAGGGCGGGGGGGGGGGGGGGGGGGGGGGTGATTTGATCCCTTTGCGACCGAAATGTATCGCTCCACACTCTTGGCCTCGCACGCTAGCAATGATCATTTTGCAGAAACATAACGCAATGTTGCATATCTCACTGCTTTCTTCCATGCGCTGTGCTCTCCTGATGCCTAATAATTAGCACTTTGAATATTAATTCATTGGATTGTGGTCAGTAAACCCATGGAATATGGTGTCAATAACATTTTTAACAAATCTATTAGCAAGTGCAAATTACAATGCTATCGTAATTTTCCATGAAGAAAAATTGTTGTAAAAAGTATTTATCATGGTGTTGCAATGTTGTCATAAACCATGTCCAATAATTGATTGGCAATTTAAAAAAAGGCTCATGTTGATGTTGGTCACATTACTGCTAACTAATGTGAGCTAGTCATGCTGTGCACTGTGCAGTTCCAAAATAATCCAAATGGGGGCAGCCTAAACCACAAATGAATGTTTAGCATGAATACATTTTTTTGTTATGTGCAACATAGCAGGATTGGGATTTTAGGCTACCATCAATTTGGATTATGTTGGAACTGCATAAACTCACATTAGCAGTAGGCTTGTATTATAACTGTAGAGTGGGGACACACACAACTTTTGCAGATAATATGTACAAACACAGGCACCAAACACTCTCCTATATTATTACAGAAACGGCATAGAATCAGTGCCGTAGCAATATGGAGTATTCTGAACATACAAACACACACATAAGCAATATATGCACACACACACACACACAATATGAACAACAGGCAAATAATGTTTACCTTTTTATTGAGCTAAAGGTAAAATCTGGGATCATTTCTAATGATATTAGCAGTTCACTCAATCTTAAACCTGATTAACATTAAACTGTCTTACCCTTCACTAACCACAATACCTGTATTCTCTCTGTGGCTTTAGAAACAAAATCAAAATGCGTGCAACCATGGGGCAAAAAAGATGAGGTTGGCTTAGATTGTTAACATGTAAGCTATATTTAGTCTCCAATGTTTATTGAAAACAAATAGATTTGCACAATGACCACTTGTTGTTTCAAATACATCATTACAGTTGTTGGTTAGCTAGCTAGCGAATTTGAGCCATATTCGCATTGACATGAAATCAGTCAAAACACCTCAAAACAAGACATGGTATCAATAACATGATGAAACATGCTGAAATAATCCACTTATGATTCCCACACATGGCAGTGTCATTCTTGCTAGCAATCTGGCCATCCAAAATCACAACAGGCTGATTTATGCCCCATGGAAGCCCGCACATCGTTTTCGTGACGTTGTCAGCCAACCCATCTATGTAGCTAGATGCTAAATAATTGTATTGTAAACACACACACTCTATTCACTTACTCCTGCAAATACAACAACCATCTCTGTGTTTGTTGAGCTGCATCTTCAATTCTGTATGTCCATCTTCTATAAATGTGAAAAAAAATTAACAGCTATCCAGCTTGTTCTTTTTAACAGATAACGTAATGTTAGCTAGCTAATTGAGCTGACGTTACCAAAAGTAGTTAACGTCATGTTAGCCATAAGTTAGCTAGCTATCTATATTAGTCATTTTTTGCATATTTGGACAGTAATTGGTTAGTTAGTGATACTTTGTCGGGTGGTGAACAGAGCTCCAGCAGTTGGATTCAGTGTCCAGATAGCTAATCAATAACTGTACTGTCAAAACCCTGCTCATAAAATGTGCTAGGTTGCTGATGAAGCAGCACTGCTAGCTAGACTGGGTAGGCCCTCACATTAGTTAGTTAGCTTAACGTTATCTGTCAGTGCAGCTTTTGAGTCAACATGTTGAAATGTAAATTACTCGAATCTGGCTTACTGTGAGGTCAATAACTCTGAATAACATCATCATGGGCTAACAAAATGTGCTATAGTATTAGCAAGCTAACAAAGTTGACCTCTGGTTCTCCTTCTCATCTTTGCGCTCTCACACTCAGAGAATGAACAGTCGCCCGCGTGCGCCAAAATATACTTTTTTGGGATTCAACAAAAATGACTTTGGAAAACAACCTTTTGACTGCTCCTCCTAAAGTGCCACTGTACACAGAAATGCTGGTTTTAGTCAGCACTAAAAAGGCAGGGCAGGCCAGGGCTCATGTTTGGAATTTTCATTGCAGTGTGTAATGCAGTGTAGCCTAGCTTGTTTTACACCATCCCAGCAGGGCAAATGACTCTGAGCTGAGACAAAATCATTCCGGGCTAAAGCCCCGAAAGCCCAGGTCTGGTGACGTCAATGGTGTATAATCATCTCACTTTAGTCTCTTTGTGTAAATAGTATTTCCCCCCTTTGAGCAACAATTCCACGATATATTCATATTTACCCCCAATATGAGTAAACTGCTAATTTTGACTGTATGGAGTCTGGCTTTAAAGATGCTAAAACATGCTTTAAAATTAAATGGTTTTGCTCTGCAGCGCCAACAAATGAAATGTGCCAGCTTAGCCTGCAGGGAGTTATATTGCGGAAGTACTCAGAGTGCATTAGACAGAAACAATTGATCAAAACAGACTAATTAATCTATGTGTTTTACATATATTAATTTGCCTCATAAAATATTGATGACAATAAACGTATTTGTTTTTCAAATGATGAAGAGGCTATCAAATATTTCAGACACAGACCTCATTAAGGGAAAGAAGCCTAGAGCCAGCATGCATTTTTAAAGGGGCAGGATGGATTCACAATGGCACTGGGCTGCAACCTGGTCTCAGAGCATTTCATATTATTCTGTACGTAAATCCGAGACACTCCATTTAGTATGATATGTTACGATTCGTATGGTATATTTTAATTTGTATGTCCATATCCCATTTCGTATGATATGTTACGAATTACAATTACGCTAATGATAAACACTGTGTGTCTGTAATACTATATTAGATCCTTCTGTTAAAGCAGCAATCAGCTGTTGAAACAATAACAAAGCTTACCCCTGCCCCCATTTCGATTAAAAGCTAAGGGATTGGGTTGGAGAAATGTAACCGCTCTCAAATACATAGACAGAGCTATGGATGCAAGGACTGACCATCCATGAGATAAAAATAATATACCTGTTTATTTTAGTGTGTGTTTACATTTATTTTGTTTACAAACATTGGAGTTAAACAATATAATATTTTGGGTTCTGATGGGGTACTACAGTTGAACTAAGCTCATGAGGCATGTGTTATATTGTTCAAGAATCAATGGGTACATTTCATTAATTGCAACTGCAGATTGTCCATTTAAGAGAAATTAAAACCATAGGATATGTTGGGAACTTTCTAATTTTATGGAACTGGTCCTTGTAGTTTAAATAAACCAGGTGCTAACTTTATGACAAGAATGGGATGCCGTAAATGTAATGCTAGAATAGGCTACCTCTGGATTTCATTACTGCTTCGAGGTCCAGTGGCCCACTACTACTGTACTATTATTAGGGCCCTGTGTTTTGGTTAATGGTGTCACATGACCTGGATTTTAACCTTTATTTTAAGCCTTTTCCAGAAATGAGAATTAGACCAAAAATGAAAGCAATTGTCTGAGGAGGGTGCTGGACTGTGTGACATAAAAAGAAAAGGGGAAAGTTTGGTGGAAAAGCTTTAAGTAAATGTTAGAATCCAGGTCATGTGACATGATTAACCAAAACACAGGGTCCTAACTATTATTCATAAATCTAGTCTGAATTGTTCAGCCTCTGAGCAGCAACGTTCTGCTCATTCTGCTTGCAGCGAGTGCCAATGTGACTCACTCTACCGTTAGCGTCAGCAGGTGACCCGTGCACTCCACGTGGTGACTCACCGGTGTTCCGGGGACAAGGACACGCGTGCCAATCATAACAGGTGCACACGGAGAGCCCGGGAAATACCGGGAGAGGAAGGGTAATGGCCCATTTAATGATAGTGTTATCACAAACGGAAGATGAGGGCAAACGAGGTCAGTGACACGTGGACCATTAAGCCATTATAGTTCGAAGTGATGTGATAAAGCCTTGACAAGGTGGTGGCGGGCATGACATTTATGAATAATCTACCCTTAATTGTTGCAGGTCATTAAGAATAATGCAGGTCATTAATAAAGCAATCTATAAAAAGTTAAGATATAAATATCGTCAGGTATATCAAACAATCTCCATCAGTATGGTTAATTCATTATTAAACAGTCATTTGTTCATGGATATTGAGCTGGGAGATTCTAGATCGTAGCCTATTCATGAGGGGTTCTACAATGCAGACTGCAATTCATCGTACAAACACCAGAGGGCGTTTGGCCCCATTGATATCAGTGGCAGAAAATCCAAAATATCACTTCTTGTTACCTTCTCTTTCCCAAAATCAGGTAACTTCTACTTGAGATGCAAACGTACTCCCTAGCATACCTCTTTAAAGCATCAATCAATAAATAGACTCAGAACACTAACCTTTCACATACAGTGCATTCAAAAAGTATTCAGACCCTTCACTTTTTCCACATGTTATGTTATAGCCTTATCCTAAAAATGATTAAATACATTTTTTCCTCATCAATCTACACACAATACCCCACCGCCACCATGGGGCACTCTGTTCACAACGTTGACGTCAGCTCACCAACACTACGCCATACATGCGGTCTCCCATCTGCCCGTTACAGTTAAAACCGGGATTCATCCACGAAGAGCACTTCTCCAGTGTGCCAGTGTCCATCGAAGGTGAGCATTTGCCCACTAAAGTCGTTTACGATGCCGAACTAGTCAGGTCAAGACCCTGGTGAGGACGATGATGTGCTTTCCTGAGACCGTTTCTGACAGTTTGTGCAGAAATTCTTCGGTTGCGCAAACCCAGTTTCATCATCTGTCCAGGTGGCTGGTCTCAGACCATCCCGCAGGTGAAGAAGCCGGATGTGGAGGTCCTGGGCTGGCGTGGGCTGCATGAAGCAAATGGTGGTCACACCAGATACTGTTTTTCTGATCCACGCCCCTACCTTAAGGTTCTGTGACCAACAGCTGCATATCTGTATTCCCAGTCATGTGAAATCCAGATTAGGGCTTTATGCATTCATTTAAATTGACTGATGTCCTTATGTGAACTGTAACTCAGTAAAATCTTTGAAATTGTTACTTAAATTTTTTTGTTCAGTGTATAATGAGACTCAGCAATTCCTCATTTCACAGAATTGTTTGTGGGTGTGGCACAAGACATGTAGCCCCCCCAAAATTGGCTGTCGTTTCAAATACTCTAAAATTACATGGAAAAGGTGAGAAAAATCACATGAAATATCATAAGGTTAAATCTTATTTCAATTTCTTTATTTATCTTTTAAAACCAATAGGAATTGGGGATGTCTTCAACATGGGTACAATGATAAAATAACTGACCATTTGCTTTCTTTTCCACCTCTTTTCCTTCAGAGTGAGAGTAGGGATTAACAGTTGTATCGTAGAGAGTGTGTTTGTACATCTGTGTGTGCTTGTAACTGTGTGTGCGTGTGCCCATGGGGCGGCGCACAATTGGCCCAGCGTCGTCCAGGGTAGGGGAGGGAATGGCCGGCAGGGATGTAGCTCAGTTGGTAGAGCATAGCGTTTGCAACGCCAGGGTTGTGGGTTCGTTTCCCACGGGGGGCCAGTATGAAAAAATAAAAAATAAATAGTGTATGCACTCACTAACTGTAAGTCGCTCTGGATAAGAGCGTCTGCTAAATGACGTACATGTAAATGTGTGCAGTCATTGTAGGGAAGTCCTATTGTAAACCCAGTAAGCAGCCTTGATGAATGGAAAAAAAGTACCTACAGTAAGACTAGCCAAGTGTCTTCCTGTGAAACTGTTTGTGTGTGTAGGACGGTCATACGGGGATTGGTGGCTTTTCCGAGGTGGACTGAATATTGCACTCCCGTGAGGTAAAAAAAAAGAAAAAGAAAAATGTAACAGAAAATTGTCCTTGCCCCAATCAAACTCCAGACTGCCTTGCTAGTTATAACCAGTGAATAAATACAGCGGACATTTAAAAAACCCAGCCAACCCCATAATTAAAAAGTGACTGAGGGGGGGGGGGGGGGGGGGGGGCATTACAGCAATTTCAGTGGAATTTTTTGGCGATTTTGTGTTGTACAAAAATACCTCAATAACCCTAATGGACTGTCATTTTTAGTTTTTTTGTCCTAAACAGAATAATATTTTATTGTGCTGAAGGGTTAATTTTTAAAAATTATATATATATTAAAAAGGTACATAACCCTGGGCATAATTAATATCATTAACAATTCAAGAAAAATAAACAAATGATCAATATCGATAACATTTTTGTTGATATATTTTTATCACCAGTTAAACTTTCATGTACATGTGTGTAAAAAAGAGGAACCGCTATCCATGATTCAACACTGAAAATAAAAATGTGGATGACTCGAAGAAATGCTAGGCCCATGATTGGACAACTTGGAGGCATCTGTGTGCTTTGACCTTCTCCTTCATTCGTTCAGACCTCTAGATTTGCATTAATTCAAATGGAATCATTCGCTCATTATTTCATCAATTTTGTGATCAATTAGCCATGTCTCAGTGTTATCAAATCACAATAATTACTGATAGCTTTCTCTCGTTGTTTTATCTCCCCTTCGTTGGAATAATGTTGTTTGATGGAGAGGCTGCACACACACACACACTATTGGATGCAGCAGTTGTGGCCGTTGGCATCCTTGAACCGCAGACGCATCTTGGGTCTGTATTTCTCCAGGTAAAGTAGCTGTTTGGAGTTGAAAGCTCCACGTCTCTTCCTGAGGGAGGGAGGGAGGAGGTGAGAGAAATAACGATAAAGTGGTCTTGTATGGTCACAAGAGAACATAGCAGCACAGTAACAACATCAATGTGCCCTGGGCATATTCTAACAAAACTAATAAAGAGAACACATGACAATACAGGTTCCACAGCACAACAATATTGGTTCCCCCCCGCCGGTGTGAAAGCTAAAGTAGTGCTTACTGTCGTATGAACTGCACCGCATCCTCATACTTCATCCCTGTCTCAATCAGAGCTAAGGCCACCAGGACTGGAGCTCTACAGGAGAGAGAGAAGAGAGAAGGGAGAGAGATAAATACCAGTATGCATGCAGTGTCATGGTTATGTGGGCAGCAGGGAGGGTGGGGTGAGGGTATACTCTAAAGCTGGGAAATTGGCCTGGGAAACGCACAGGGATTCAATGCAACACAGCTGGGGCATCAAGTTCACACCTCGGGCCCACACACACAGTGAAATTGTGATAAGTGTGTTGCTGTAAGCAAACCTTCTTTCACCAGGAAGAAGAAGAAAAAAACAACAAAACTTTCAATTCCCAGACAGACTGCCCGGAGTGTCAAAACTCAGCTGACAGGGGATTCGTGTGTGGGTTTTGAGAGAGACTGATACAAAATACAAACTCAAAAAGACCTGTGGTGTTGATGTTATACTAAACAAAATATACAGACCACAAAGTCAAATTGGCTATTATTAAACTCTTCGACATTATCATTATTCCCCAATATTTGGAACCAAGTTCTTGTCACCCCAATCCACAAAATGTAACACATTTGACCCCAATAATTACAGTGGAATCTATGTCAACAGCAATCTCTGAAAAATCCTCTGCAGTATCATCAACAGCTGACTCCAACATTTCCTCAGTGAAAATAATGTCCTGAACAAATGTCAAAATCGGCATCACCAAAATACCATACGACAGACCACGTATACACCCTGCACATTCTTCCTGACAAAAACAAAACAAATGCAGTCTTCTCATGCTTTGTTGATTTAAAAAAAGCTTGACTCAATTTGGCATGAGGGTCTGCTACAGAAATTGATGTAAAGCGGTGTTAGGGGAAAAAACGAAATCAAAGTACACAGAAAAGTGTGCAGTTAAAAATGGCAATAAACACAGATTTCTTTCCTCAGGGCCGTGGGGTATGACAGGGACGCGGCTTGAGCGGTTTGTTTTCCGTTCACATTTTGTTACAGCCTTATTCGAAAATTGATTAATGTTGTTCCTCAATCTCCACGCAATACCCCATAATGACAAAGCGAAAACAGGTTTTCAGAAGTGTTTGCAAATTAATACAAAATAAACAGAAATACCTTATTTACATGATTATTCAGAACCTTTTCTATGAGACTCGAAATTCAGCTCAGGTGCATCCTGTTTCTACAACTTGGGAGTCCACCTGTGGACATGATTTGGAAAGGCACACACCTGTCTATATAAAGGTCCCACAGTTGACAGTGCATGTTAGAGCAAAAACCAAGCCATGAGATCGAAGGAATTGTCCGTAGAGCTCCGAGAAAGGATTGTGTCGAGGCACATATCTGGGGAAGGGTACCAAAAAATGTCTGCAGCATTGAAGGTCCCCAAGAAAACAGTGGCCTCCATCATTCTTAAATGGAAGAAGTTTGGAACCACCAAGACTCTTCCTAGAGCTGGCCGCCAGGCCAAACTGAGCAATCGGGGGAGAAGGGCCTTGGTCAGGGAGGTGAACAAGGACCCGATGGTCACTCTGACAGAGCTCCAGAGTTCGTCTGTTGAGATGGGAGAACCTTCCAGAAGGGCAACCATCTCTGAGCGCTCCACCAAATCAGGCCTTTATGGTAGAGTGGCCAGACGGAAGCCACTCCTCAGTAAAAGGCACATGACAGCACGCTTGGAGTTTGCCAAAAAGCACCTAAAAGGACTCTCAGAACATGAGAAACTAGATTCTCTAGTCTAATGAAACCATGATTGAACTCTTTGGCCTGAATGCCAAAGCATCACGTCTGGAGGAAATCAGGCACTGAGCATCACCTGGCCAATACCGTCCCTACGGTGATGAACGGTGGTTGCAGCATGATGCTGTCGGGATATTTTTCACCGGCAGGGAAAGGAGACTAGTCAGGATCGAGGGAAAGATAAACGGAGCTAAGTACAGAGATCCTTGATGAAAACCTGCTCCAGAGCTCTCAGGACCTCAGACTGGACAACGACCCTAAGCACACAGCGAAGACAATGAAGGAGTGGCTTCGGGACAAGTCTCTGAATGTCCTTGAGTGGCCCAGCCAGAGCCCGGACTTAAACCCGATCGAACATCTCTGGAGAGACCTGAAAATAGCTGTGCAGCGAAGCTCCACATCCAACCTGACAGAGCTTGAGGATCTGCAGAGAAGAATGGGAGAAACTCCCCAAATACAGGTGTGCCAAGCTTGTAGCATCATACCCAAGAAGCCTCAAGGCTATAATCGCTGCAAAAGGTGATTCAACAAAGTACTGAGTAAAGGGTCTGAATACTAATGTAAATGTGATATGTTTTTAATATTTAATAAATGTGCAAAAAAAATCAAAATACCTATTTTTTAATCCATTTTAGAATAAGGCTGTAACGTAACAAAATGTGGAAAAAGTCAAGGAGTCTGAATACTTTCCGAATGCACTGTGTGTGTTTATATATACACACACGGTCAAATGTTTTAGACCACCTAGTCATTCAAGGGATTTCCATTATTTGTACTATTTTCTACATTGTAGAATAATAGTGAAGACATCAAAACTATGAAATACCACACGGAATCATGTAGTAACCAAAAAAGTGTTAAACAAATCCAAATATATTTTAAGGTTCTTCAAATAGACACCCTTTGCCTTTATGACAGCTTTGCACACTCTTGGCATTCTCTCAACCAGCTTCATGAGGTAGTCATCTGGAAAGCATTTAAATTAACAGGTGTGCCTTCTTAAAAGCTAATTTGTGGAATTTATTTCCTTCTTAATGTGTTTGAGCCAATCAGTTGTGTTATGACAAGGTGGGGTGGGGGAATACAGAAGATAGCCCTATTTGGTAAAAGACCAAGTCCATATTATGGAAAGAACAGCTCAAATAAGCAAAGAGAAACAACAGTCCATCATTACTTTAAGACATGAAGGTCAGTCAACACGGAAAATGTCAAGAACTTTGAAAGTTTCTTCAAGTGCAGTCGCAAAAACCATCAAGTGCTATGATGAAACTGGCTCTCATGAGGACCGCCACATGAATGGAAGACCCGGAGTTAACTTTGCTGCAAAGGATAAGTTAACTATCGTTACCAGCCTCAGAAATTGTAGCCCAGAAATGCTTCACAGAGTTCAAGTAACAGACACATCAACAGTTCAGACAAGACTGTGTGATTATGGCCTTCATGGTCGAATTGCTGCAAAGAAAACATTACTAAAGGACACCAATAAGAAGATACATGCTTGGGACAAGAAACACGAGCAATGGACATTAGACCGGTGGAAATTTGTCCTTTGGTCTGGAGTCCAAATTGGAGATTTATGGTTCCAACCGCCATGTGTCTGAGACGCAGTGTGGGTGAACGGATGATCTCCGCATGTGTAGTTCCCACCGTAAAATATGGAGGAGGTGGTGTTATGGTGTGGGGGTGCTTTGCTGGTGAAACTGTCTGATTTATTTAGAATTCCAGGCACACTTAACCAGCATGGCTACCACAGCATTCTGCAGCGATACACCATCCCATCTGGTTTGGGCTTAGTGGGAGTATCATTAGTTTTTCAACAGGACAATTACCCAACACCTCCAGGCTGTGTAAGGGCAATTTTACCAAGAAGTAGAGTGATTGAGTGCTGCATCAGATGACCTGACCTCCACAATCCCCCGACCTCAACCCAATTGAGATGGTTTGGGATGAGTCGGACGGCAAAGTGAAGGAAAAGCAGCAAACAAGTGCTCAGCATATGCGGGAACTCCTTCAACAAGCTCCTCATGAAGCTGGTTGAGAGAATGCCAAGAGTGTGCAAAGCTGTCATCAAGGCAAAAAGTGGCTACTTTGAAGAATTTGAAATATAAAATATAAATTTGATTTGTATAATTTTTTGGGGGTTATTACATGATTCCATGTGTTATTTCATAGTTTTGATGTCTTCACTATAACTCTACAATGTAGAAAATAGTACAAATAAAGAAAAACCCTGGAATGAGTAAGTGTGTCCAAACTTTCGACTGGCACTGTGAATATACACACACAGTCAATAAAAAGGCAAGTGCCATTGAAGATCAATTTATCAACCCCGTAATATCAACTGGTTAAATTATGTTGTGGAACTCAATCTTAAAAAAGTCTGTAACCTCAGCAGTGGTGCTTGCTTGTAAAGCCCATGGCTGTGCAATGGCGTAGCCTTGCTTTGTTAATTCAGTAGACAATACACTTATTACCAGAGCCCTTAAATCAGTCAAGACACATTTTATTGTAAAAAAAAAAAAAAAAAAATCATAATATAAAAATGTTCAAATGAAAAAAAGTTGCCACTGCAAAGTGATACACATCTCGCATCTCAAACAGTTATTCTCAAAGAGTGATCATTTGAAACGGGACTCAATTTGGCGAGATGAAATCATTTTTTCAGGGTTAAAAAACAAAATCTGTCTCCTTTTCAATATTGCAGTCATTTGATTTATTCTGCAAAATGGATTAACAATCCCACATTGAACACTGCATGGTGACGAATTACAACCACAACATGTTTGGTTAGTAGGCCTAGGCTTAATGATTCTGATAAATCTGCTCTGTCTTTATCAAACTAATGTTTTTGCGTATTTTCAGTGTGTAACCTGTATGTTTAGGGGGGTTATAGGCTAACCAATTCTAAATGGCACAAGTAGTTTGCAATGTAGCCTATGCGGAAAACAGACAACACAATTATGTAAAAAATGCAGCTCGTTGTTGGAACACATTCTCCTTCGTCAATCAACCAGTCCATTTTGAATGTGTGATAAAACTGTCGTCATTTGGCAAGGAATGTAGCTTGTGTATCCCACCAGTTAGATACATTTTTATAAGCATTTATTTCTGTAGGCCTAACAGAAGGTTTTGTGCACACCCATGTGTAGGGAGTGGTCGGAATGCAATTGAGTGAATGAGACAGAGGAGAAAAGGAATTTAGGGAGAAGAACTGTGTGATGCTTGGCTTCTATTTTTTTTTGTGCCCTGCAAATGCACATGTACAAATAAAACACTAGAGTCAAAGCAAATTAACATGGTCTTCAAGATAACATTTTCATTTTTTTCAGAACAAAATTTTACTTGCCCATCCGGGCAGCCAAAAAGCACATTACACCAAATAGTTTTACAGTATTTGAAAGAGAAAAAAAACTGAAGATCTCTGACGTCCATTGGAGTACTCATCGCTAGTCGTTAGATGGGTCTCACTAGCCACAATTAAGCCCACTTACACACATTCACCTGGCCCACTTACCAACACACACACACACACACACAGGTCAATACCCTCACCGGCCCAGCCCCGCCACACAGTGCACGGCGATGCAGCAGCCAGGCTCGTCTCGGAACTTGGTCTTCAGCAGGTTCAGCCAGTCATCTACTATCTGGGTGGGGGGCGGGGCGCCATCATCAAAGGGCCAGTCCTACGGAGGAAGAGGAACACATTTTTTAAAAATGGATCAAACCAGGGGCTCGGGGTTCATTTAACCAGTGGTCAATGCTGAAGGTCAGTACAGGATAATTCAATCAAAGCCTGATTGAAGCTTTAGAGCAGCTTTGTCCATTAGGCTATATCATGCGTGTGTCTAAGTTGGAAAGCTTGATATGCTGAATAGTGTGTGTGTGTGTGTGTGTGTGTATGGTGTGTCCTGGCAGACAGCCTGACCCCTGTATATCCGTCTGAGCCTCTGTACTCGTGCTGACCCAGTGTCTCTGCTACAGCTCAGCACAGACCACATCTCTATATTTCTCTCCCCCTTGCTCATATCATCCTCTCCTTGTTGCAGCCTTCTCTCTCCATGTCTGTGACTCATGACATGTACCAGTTTTATGTAGGCATCAATCACAGACTCTTTTCATATTTGATGAGTGACAAAGACAGGAACAGACAACGGGTTGTGTTATTAATTCTTTACGCTGTAGTTTGTCAATCTGCAATGCGTTTGGCCATGCTTTGAAAATTCTGGTATCTTTCCCAAAATGCCCAAGGTTTACTGAAATCCTGGTTGTAGGATTCCCAGATTCCCTGCTAATTCCCTCATGATTCTGGGAATTTTCCAATCGGGATTTCAAGAAATGGTGCAATTGTGCATGGCTATTCCTGTCTTGGTGCTCAACCAATATCAAAACCGGATTGTGATCATCATTACAGCCTGCATAACATTTAATCCAATACATTGGAGAGTGACAGGCAGAGGAATGCTCCAGGAAGAGAGGTGGTGATGACCGTATTAAAACTGTATCAAGGAGAGGGGATAGGATATTTCCTCTCCCAAACACAAGGTGTCTCTGGCCTTCCTTAAATAATCTGTGAGACAGCTGAATACTAACCTAAACTGTGAGAAGATACAATACAGTGCACATAAGAGAGAAACAGACAGAGAGCAAGAAGGCCTGGGTGGAGCCTTCTTCATGTGGATCTGAGCCAGAGATTCCTTCTCTTCTCTACCTCTCAGCTCAGCACACAGTGGCAGGCAGACAGTTGAGGACAAATGAAGACAGATAACAGGGAAGGTCTCCAGAGAGGGAAAAACACCTTTTTAACTTGACATTCCATGGAAGAAAGAAACAGCAAATTCAACTACCCTAAAATTCCTAGGAGGCAAACAAATACATCTGGCATTCGGTTCAGTTATACATTTTTACTGCTCTCTAGGTATGTGTGCAATCTCCTCCACCAGCCGGCTCTCGCTGTCGAACCATCTGGCTTCACAGCGCCTCAGAATAGAACTTGAATCAAGTTGAGTGGAAAATCCATTGGGCTTCCCAAAAATGATATGGTTAAACCTGCACACCAGTATATATATTTTTGTGTTTCTAGTGTGTGTGTGTGTGTGTGTGTGTGTGTGTGTGTGTGTGTGTGTGTATCTATATATATATATATATACACAGTGGGGAAAAAAAGTATTTAGTCAGCCACCAATTGTGCAAGTTCTCCCACTTAAAAAGATGAGAGAGGCCTGTAATTTTCATCATAGGTACACGTCAACTATGACAGACAAAATGAGAAAACAAAATCCAGAAAATCACATTGTAGGATTTTTTATGAATTGATTTGCAAATTATGGTGGAAAATAAGTAATTTGGTCAATAACAAAAGTTTCTCAATACTTTGTTATATACCCTTTGTTGGCAATGACACAGGTCAAACGTTTTCTGTAAGTCTTCACAAGGTTTTCACACACTGTTGCTGGTATTTTGGCCCATTCCTCCATGCAGATCTCCTTTAGAGCAGTGATGTTTTGGGGCTGTCGCTGGGCAACACGGACTTTCAACTCCCTCCAAAGATTTTCTATGGGGTTGAGATCTGGAGACTGGCTAGGCCACTCCAGGACCTTGAAATGCTTCTTACGAAGCCACTCCTTCGTTGCCCGGGCGGTGTGTTTGGAATCATTGTCATGCTGAAAGACCCAGCCACGTTTCATCTTCAATGCCCTTGCTGATGGAAGGAGGTTTTCACTCAAAATCTCACGATACATGGCCCCATTCATTCTTTCCTTTACACGGATCAGTCGTCCTGGTCCCTTTGCAGAAAATCAGCCCCAAAGCATGATGTTTCCACCCCCATGCTTCACAGTAGGTATGGTGTTCTTTGGATGCAACTCAGCATTCTTTGTCCTCCAAACACGACGAGTTGAGTTTTTACCAAAATGTTCTATTTTGGTTTCATCTGACCATATGACATTCTCCCAATCCTCTTCTGGATCATCCAAATGCACTCTAGCAAACTTCAGACGGGCCTGGCTTAAGCAGGGGGACACGTCTTTCACTGCAGGATTTGAGTCCCTGGCGGCGTAGTGTGTTACTGATGGTAGGCTTTGTTACTTTGGTCCCAGCTCTCTGCAGGTCATTCACTAGGTCCCCCCGTGTGGTTCTGGGATTTTTGCTCAACGTTCTTGTGATCATTTTGACCCCACGGGGTGAGATCTTGCGTGGAGCCCCAGATCGAGGGAGATTATCAGTGGTCTTGTATGTCTTCCATTTCCTAATAATTGCTCCCACAGTTGATTTCTTCAAACCAAGCTGCTTACCTATTGCAGATTCAGTCTTCCCAGCCTGGTGCAGGTCTACAATTTTGTTTCTGGTGTCCTTTGACAGCTCTTTGGTCTTGGCCATAGTGGAGTTTGGAGTGTGACTGTTTGAGGTTGTGGACATGTGTCTTTTATACTGATAACAAGTTCAAACAGGTGCCATTAATACAGGTAACGAGTGGAGGACAGAGGAGCCTCTTAAAGAAGAAGTTACAGGTCTGTGAGAGCCAGAAATCTTGCTTGTTTGTAGGTGACCAAATACTTATTTTCCACCATAATTTGCAAATAAATTCATTAAAAATCCTACAATGTGATTTTCTGGATTTTATTTCCTCAATTTGTCTGTCATAGTTGACGTGTACCTATGATGAAAATTACAGGCCTCTCTCATCTTTTTAAGTGGGAGAACTTGCACAATTGGTGGCTGACTAAATACTTTTTTCCCCCACTGTATATATCTATCTATCTATATCCACACACACACACACACACACACACTGAGTATACAAACCATTAAGAACACCTGCTCTTACCATGACAGACTGACCAGTTGTATCCAGGTAAACGCTATGATCACTAATTGATGTCACTTGTTAAATCCACTTCAAATCAGTGTAGATGAAGGGGAGGAGACAGGTTAAAGAAGGATTTTTAAGCCTTGAGACAATTGAGATATGGATTGTGTAAGTGTGCAATTCAGAGGGTGAATTGTGCCTTTCAATGGGGTATGGTAGTAGGTGCCAGGCACACTGGTTTTTGTCAAAAACTGCAACGCTGCTTGGTTTTTCATGCGCAACAGTTTCCCGTGTGTATCAAGAATGGTCCACCTCCCAAAGGACATCCAGCCAACTTGACACAACTGTGGGAAGCATTGGAGTCAACATGGGCCAGCATCTCTGTGGAACGTTTGACACCTTGTACAGTCCATGCCCCGATGAATTGAGGCTGTTCTGAGCACAAAAAGGGGTTGTGCGACGCAATATTAGTAAGGTGTTCCTAATGTTTGGTATACTCAGTGTATATACATTGCATTCGGAAAGTATTCAGACAACTCGACATTTTCCACATTTTGTTACGTTACAGCCTTATTCTAAAATTTTTGTTTGAAACAACTCAAATCTACACACTACTCCATAATGACAACGCAAAAACAGGCTGTAAAAATGTTTTGCTAATAAAAAAACGGAAAAAATATACATTTACATAAGTATTTAGACCCTTTACTCAGTACTTTGTTGAAGCACCTTTGGCAGCGATTACAGCCTCGAGTCTTCATGGGTATGACGCTACAAGCTTGGCACACCTGTATTTGGGGAGTTTCTCCCATTCTTCTCTGCAGATCCTCTCAAGCTCTGTCAGGTTGGATGGGGAGTGTCGCTGCACAGCTATACTTTCAGGTCTCTCCAGAGATGTTTGTTCGGGTTCAAGTCCGGGCTCTGGCTGGGCCACAAAAAGGCATTCAGAGACCTGTCCTGAAGCCACTCCTGCATTGTCTAGGCTGTGTGCTTATGGTCGTTGTCCTGTTGGAAGGTGAACCGTCGCCCCAGTCTGAGGTCCTAAGCGCTCTGGAGCAGGTTTTCATTAAGGAGCTCTCTGTACTTTGCTCCATTCATCTTTCCCTCCCTTGACTAGTCTCACAGTCCCTGCAGCTGAAAAACATCCCCACCGCATGATGCTGCCACCACCATGCTTCACTGTAGGGATGGTGCCAGGTTTCCTCCAGACGTGACGCTTAGCATTCAGGCCAAAGAGTTCAATCTTGGTTTCATCAGACCAGAGAATCTTGTTTCTCATGGTCTGAGTCTTTTCGGTGCCTTTTGGCAAATTCCAAGCATGCGGTCATGTGCCTTTTACTGAGGAGTGGCTTCCGTCTGGCAACTCTACCATAAAGGCCTGATTGGTGGAGTGCTGTAGAGATGGTTGCCCTTCTGGAAGGTTCTCCCATCTCCACAGAGGAACTATGGTGCTCTGTAAGAGTGACCATTGGGTTCTTGGTCACCTCCCTGACCAAGGCCCTTCTCCCCCAATTGCTCAGTTTGGCCGGGCGTCTAGCTCTAGGAAGAGTCTTGGTGGTTCCAAACTTCTTCCATTTAAGAATGATGGAGGCCACTGTGTTCTTGGGGACCTTAAATGCTGCAGAAATGTTTTGGTACCCTTCCCCAGATCTATGCCTTCGACACAATCCTGTCTCTGAGCTCTACGGACAATTCCTTCGACCTCATGGCTTGGTTCTTGCTAAGACATGCACTGTCAACTGTGGGACCTTACATAGACAAGTGTGTGCCTTTACAAATAATGTCCAATCAATTTAAATTTACCACAGGTGACTCTAATCAAGTTGTAAAAACATCTTAAGGATGATCAATGGAAACCGGATGCACCTGAGCACAACTTCGAGTCTCATATCGAATGGTCTGAATACTTATGTAAATAAGGTATTTCGGTTTTCTAAAAAACTGTTTTCGCTTTGCCATTATGGGGTATTGTGTGTAGATTGATGAGGGAAAAACATAATGTAATCAATTTTAGGATAAGGCTGTAACGTAACAAAATGTGGAACAAGTCAAGGGGTCTGAATACTTTCCAAATGCACTGTATATGACCATTTTATAAATGGTATAATTGTGTGATATGATAGCATTTTGCAAACCCGCTCCCCCAGTCGCGCCAAGATTAATGATTTTGACCACTAAAGTCTTGCTTCACTACACACTCCACTGCTTTGATTGGTGTAACGTTAGCTAGAAACCACACCTGTCCAGATAATGAAAAGGCACCGAAAATGTTATTTGCGGTGTGCATGATCATGAGCAAAGTCATTGTAGCCTTTCATTTTACTCCCCCTGTGAAAACCGTGAGCATGGGCTGACTTGGCTTTGCTGTACCATAGCCAGCAAGCAGCCTACCTACCAAAGGTTGCACAGTGTCCATTATAATGTCGAAAAACGCATATCAGTTAGCTTTCAATAGTTATCCATATTACCATCTTATTCTTTCTAACTATTTCTATGGTGGATTCGCGGCCACAATTTATGGAAGACGCCAAAACTTTGGCGATAACAATAGATGGCGAAGTCATCTGAGGAAAAGTTTTCCCTACATCAATGCTTATGACAAATCCAGCTCCAGAACCAGCTATAGAGCCAGCTGGCTAATCTTTTGAATACAGTGTGGTAAAGAAAAAAAAAAGAAAAATAACATAACATTAACTTGCTAGATAGGGTTAGCATGCTAGCTAGCTACACCGACCGCTGTCAGTGCCCCATTTGTTGATGTTTAGCAACTCCACGTGGAAATTCCCACACCTAATTCTTCAATATGTATAAGTAGCCTTCATCATTCTTCGGCGATGGAACCTAAACGTGCACTTCCTCTGTAGGACAGAAAATTATGTTGAAATAGTGTAGGCAGTCTGGGGGGGGGGGGGGATTTATTTAATGTGATAGAACATTGATTTTGATTGCATCTAATACAACTGTCGCCTCGATTTAGAGCAACGCCTCAGTTGTGTGATTCGCTCAGAATTTGACTTGATTAGTATGTCACTCAGTAAATCCACACCCCCAAAGTTCCAAATAGTCCCACACTTACCAGGCTCTATGCGCTAGCAAGTCAAGCCTGGGGACAAGGTTAGTGTGTGTGTAATCCTTACCACGACCTGGATCCCCCCCTTCTCCACTGGGGCCTTGTCGTAGGTGGCATCACACACTCTCACCAGTGTGTTCACCTCAAACTTCTTCAGCTCCTGAGAGAGAGATCGAGACAGAGAGAGATCGAGACAGAGAGAGATCGAGACAGAGAGAGATCGAGACAGAGAGATCGAGACAGAGAGATCGAGACAGAGAGATCGAGACAGAGACAGAGAGATCGAGACAGAAAGAGAGAGATCGAGACAGAAAGAGAGAGATCGAGACAGACAGACAGAGAGATCGAGACAGACAGACAGACAGAGATCGAGACAGACAGACAGACAGACAGAGATGGAGACAGACAGACAGACAGAGATCGAGACAGACAGACAGACAGAGATCGAGACAGACAGACAGAGATCGAGACAGAGAGATCGAGACAGAGAGAGACAGAGAGATCGAGAGAGACAGAGAGATCGAGAGAGACCGAGAGAAACCGAGATCGAGAGAGACCGAGATCGAGAGAGACCGAGATCGAGAGAGACCGAGACCGAGATTGAGACAGAGAAGGAGAGAGACCGAGATTGAGACAGAGAAGGAGAGACCGAGATCGAGAGAGACCGAGATCGAGAGAGACCGAGATCGAGACAGAGAGATCGAGACAGAGAAGGAGAGAGACCGAGAGACCGAGATCGAGAGAGACCGAGATCGAGAGAGACCGAGAGAGACCGAGATCGAGACAGAGAGATCGAGACAGAGAAGGAGAGAGACCGAGAGAGACCGAGATCGAGAGAGACCGAGAGAGACCGAGATCGAGAGATCGAGAGAGACCGAGAGAGAGAGATCGAGAGAGACCGAGAGAGAGAGATCGAGAGAGACCGAGAGAGACCGAGATCGAGACAGAGAAGGAGAGAGAGAGAGACCGAGAGAGACCGAGATCGAGACCGAGAAGGAGAGAGATCGAGACAGACAGAGAGAGAGAGATCGAGACAGACAGAGAGAGAGAGATCGAGACAGACAGAGAGAGAGAGATCGAGACAGACAGAGAGAGAGAGATCGAGACAGACAGAGAGAGAGAGATCGAGACAGACAGAGAGAGAGAGATCGAGACAGACAGAGAGAGATCGAGACAGAAAGAGAGAGATCGAGACAGAAAGAGAGAGATCGAGACAGACAGACAGAGAGAGAGATCGAGACAGACAGACAGACAGAGATCGAGACAGACAGACAGACAGACAGACAGAGATCGAGACAGACAGACAGACAGAGATCGAGACAGACAGACAGAGATCGAGACAGACAGAGAGAGATCGAGACAGAGATCGAGACAGACAGACAGACAGAGATCGAGACAGACAGAGATCGAGACAGACAGAGATCGAGACAGAGAAGGAGAGAGATCGAGAGAGACCGAGACAGACCGAGATCGAGAGAGAGAGACCGAGAGAGACCGAGAGAGAGAGACCGAGAGAGATCGAGAGAGAGAGACCGAGAGAGATCGAGAGAGAGAGACCGAGAGAGATCGAGAGAGAGAGACCGAGAGAGATCGAGAGAGAGAGACCGAGAGAGATCGAGAGAGAGAGACCGAGAGAGATCGAGAGAGAGAGACCGAGATAGAGAAGGAGAGAGATCGAGACAGAGATCGAGACAGAGAGATCGAGACAGATCGAGACAGAGAGAGATCGAGACAGAGAGAGATCGAGACAGAGAGAGATCGAGACAGAGAGAGATCGAGACAGACAGAAAGAGAGAGATCGAGACAGAAAGAGAGAGATCGAGACAGAAAGAGAGAGATCGAGACAGACAGACAGAGAGATCGAGACAGACAGAGAGAGATCGAGACAGACAGACAGACAGAGATCGAGACAGACAGACAGATCGAGACAGACAGACAGACAGAGATCGAGACAGACAGAGAGAGATCGAGACAGAGATCGAGACAGACAGACAGAGATCGAGACAGACAGAGAGAGATCGAGACAGAGATCGAGACAGACAGACAGAGATCGAGACAGACAGAGATCGAGACAGACAGAGATCGAGACAGAGAAGGAGAGAGATCGAGAGAGACCGAGAGACCGAGATCGAGAGAGAGAGACCGAGAGAGATCGAGAGAGAGAGACCGAGAGAGATCGAGAGAGAGAGACCGAGATAGAGAAGGAGAGAGATCGAGACAGAGATCGAGACAGAGAGAGAGATCGAGACAGAGATCGAGACAGAGAGAGATCGAGACAGAGAGAGATCGAGACAGAGAGAGATCGAGACAGAGAGAGATCGAGACAGAGAGAGATCGAGACAGACAGACAGAGATCGAGACAGACAGAGATCGAGATCGAGACAGACAGACAGAGATCGAGACAGACAGACAGAGATCGAGACAGACAGACAGAGATCGAGACAGACAGACAGAGATCGAGACAGACAGACAGAGATCGAGACAGACAGACAGAGATCGAGACAGACAGACAGAGATCGAGACAGACAGACAGAGATCGAGACAGACAGAGATCGAGACAGACAGAGATCGAGACAGAGAAGGAGAGAGATCGAGAGAGACCGAGAGACCGAGATCGAGAGAGAGAGACCGAGAGAGATCGAGAGAGAGAGACCGAGAGAGATCGAGAGAGAGAGACCGAGATAGAGAAGGAGAGAGATCGAGACAGAGATCGAGACAGAGAGAGAGATCGAGACAGATCGAGACAGATCGAGACAGAGAGAGATCGAGACAGAGAGAGATCGAGACAGAGAGAGATCGAGACAGAGAGAGATCGAGACAGACAGAGATCGAGATCGAGACAGACAGAGATCGAGATCGAGACAGACAGACAGAGATCGAGACAGACAGACAGAGATCGAGACAGACAGACAGAGATCGAGACAGACAGACAGAGATCGAGACAGACAGACAGAGATCGAGACAGACAGACAGAGATCGAGACAGACAGACAGAGATCGAGACAGACAGACAGAGATCGAGACAGACAGACAGAGATCGAGACAGAGAGATCGAGACAGAGAGAGATCGAGACAGAGAGAGATCGAGACAGAGATCGAGAGAGAGATCGAGAGAGAGATCGAGACAGAGAGATCGAGAGAGAGATCGAGACAGAGAGCGATCGAGACAGAGAGCGATCGAGACAGAGAGAGATCGAGACAGAGAGAGATCGAGACAGAGAGAGATCGAGAGAGAGAGAGAGAGAGAGAGAGACAGAGAGAGAGAGACAGAGAGAGAGAGAGACAGAGAGAGAGAGAGAGAGAGAGAGAGAGAGAGAGAGAGAGAGAGACGGTATCAGCAAAGATATCTTGTACTCTAAACTATTTATGTTTAATTGTAGGTTGAACTGAGGGAATTTGTTATAGGCTACTTTGGTGAGGTTATTGATGCATGTACATACAGTCAGATGTATGTGTATGTCACTCCACAGTGAACTTGAGCGTTGAATTGATAAGGTTATACATGCAGACACTACAGGACAACGCACAAGCAACACACATGCCCACACACAACGTGGCGGCCTCACCTCGGTGAACTTGTTGAGCGTGGCGTTGGTGGGGTTGTGTGTGATGAGGAACCTCATGCCCTCGTAGGCAATCTCCACTGCTGCAGGGCGGTTCATGTTGGCGAGACGGCTTTGAAAACAATTACAATAAAATACTTATAATCTCTTACAAAAAGGATGACTACTTTTGGCTCAGATGTCAGCAAGGACTTCTAGTAGGATTCTGTAGGTTAAAAAAATTAATAAATAAAAACACGCCAACGAAGGGAGGTGGAGGAGGAGAGGAATGTGCATGGAAATGCCTGTGGATGTTTTACAAAAAAAGAGGGGTAACAAAAAATATGGATGAAATAGTCCACAAGACTCCACGGGTGGGGGGGGGGGGGGATTGAGTTGTTACAAATTTAAATAAAATAAAAATTGGGGAGACTATCCACGAGTCATCCAATCGGACATTCAGATTTTACCCCATTCAGGAGAGCGGTATGTGATTGGCTTCTGGGAGAGAAAGCAGGAAGTAGAAGAGAACTGTGCAGTTTTCTTATTGGCGGCTCAGGGGACAGAGCTGGGCGATCTGGCCAAGGACTACGCGGTATCCCAGGGGATCGTTGGAGGAGACAGGGATTCCCAGTGTGCTGGCTTCAGGGGGGCTTCTGGGTAGCGTAGTCCCGAGGGGGGCGGACGATTCACTTGTCCACGAAGGCGAGGTGCTGTGCCTGGCAGAAGTCTCCACTGACACTCACATACGCCATATATGTATGGCCCAAATCAACACAGAAACACTGCGAGAAAAGAGAGGGGGGAAAGAGAAAAATGTGGTTAGGTAAACTCAAATAGAGAAGGCAACAGTCACCATTTAGCAAGGCGTCATTGAAGTTTTTGAAGAGCAAGGCGGGGCAAAGAAATCTAAAAGTGCCTGTTAGGGAAACTGGTAAACTAATCACAGAAGAAATATGACCAATCATATATTTGGACTATTAAAACCTAAAATCAGAGCCATTATCACCTTTGTACTCAAGGTGATATAAACCCCCACATATTTATTATCAGCCACACTCACATGGAAACGCATACAAAAACATGCAAGGACAAATTGTACATAGAAACAGACATGGGCACACACACACACACACACAAATAAAGACACAGACACCCACGATCTCTTGGCTTCAAAAGAGAGCCTCATAAAGCATGTAATGTCTCGCCGCTAACCGGCTGATCCAGAGCCAACACCTGAAGGGTCTGAACCCAGCCACCACAAAATGGCTGGTAACTACCGCTGTCTAGTCACACACACAACATGACAGAGTCCAAGGGAGAGAGAGGGGGGTGTGGAGTGGAAGAGAGAAAAAGGGAGAAGTAAAACATTCAGTGTCTGCTGCTTTAGTCACAAGGTGAGGATTATGGTTGGCAAGGCTTCACACGAGCCAACTCTTTCACAGTCCCACACCCCCCCTTTCACCTCTCCGAGACTCTCCCTCTGTCGCCCAGTCATTCTCCTTCTCCATTCATCCCACGCTCAATGAGTCTCCTTAGGTCTCCTCTTTACTTCGGTCATTCTCTCCAGATTTCTGTCTTCTCTTTGGGAGAAATGGTTCTCCAATTTTCTTAGTGTCTTGCCTCCTTTCCCCATAGGCCTCTTTCTCTACCTCTCTCCCCATCCTCTTTCTCTACCTCTCTCCCCATCCTCTTTCTCTACCTCTCTCCCCATCCTCTTTCTCTACCTCTCTCCCCATCCTCTTTCTCTACCTCTCTCCCCATCCTCTTTCTCTACCTCTCTCCCCATCCTCTTTCTCTACCTCTCTCCCCATCCTCTTTCTCTACCTCTCTCCCCATCCTCTTTCTCTACCTCTCTCCCCCATCCTCTTTCTCTACCTCTCTCTCTACCTCTCTCCCCATCCTCTTTCTCTACCTCTCTCCCCATCCTCTTTCTCTACCTCTCTCCCCATCCTCTTTCTCTACCTCTCTCCCCATCCTCTTTCTCTACCTCTCTCCCCATCCTCTTTCTCTACCTCTCTCCCCATCCTCTTTCTCTACCTCTCTCCCCATCCTCTTTCTCTACCTCTCTCCCCATCCTCTTTCTCTACCTCTCTCCCCATCCTCTTTCTCTACCTCTCTCCCCATCCTCTTTCGCTACCTCTCCCCCCATCCTCTTTCTCTACCTCTCCCCCCATCCTCTTTCTCTACCTCTCCCCCCCACCCTCTTTCTCTACCTATCTCATATCTTAGTCTGTCTCAGTCTGTCGTGGCACCGGTACAGAGCAGTCGTCTCGGAACAGGGTAACTCCTTAAAAAGACACACCGACCCTCTATACACTTGACTCACTTTGCCTTGCTCACCTTCTCTGCAGACAGAGGGAGCGAGAGGTGCCTGCCTTGCCCACTTAATCTCTCACTCTGTGCCAATTACTGCCAGGGCTACTCTTCCGAGACTAAAACCAACCTTCTCTCCCCCTTTCTCCTGCCATCTCTCTGCCTTAGCCGGTGACAGAAACAGGGCCAGTCTTCAAAAGAGCCACCGTTCTCCAGTGGGTAAAGATCTCTCCCTGATGCCTTTAATTACCAGCTCCAAACAGCACTAAAAACACTATTGGAGAAAAAAATCAACAATCTAGTTACATATCGGCTTATTATTTTTGACGATATCGTATAATTTTGACAATATCGCAATATAATTTTTGCGCTAGTTGGCTGTACCTGCACCAAAACTCCAGCATTTTTCCTCCATAGCTTGTTCTCCTCCTTTTTAAATAGGGAGCCAATTAGTTTTCTCCACTTTTATTTCCTTTCTCTCGTCCCTCTGCAGCAGACATACGGTGAGCAATATGTTTGGAACATCGAAACACAAAATCAGAGTATTGAATCGCAATACATATAGAATCGTGAGAATCGCAATGTGTATCAGCACCTAAATATTGTGATATCATTTCGTGAGGACCCTGGCAATTCCCAGTCCTACTATACACAATGCATTGCAGTATGGCACCGCCACAAACACATTCATTATGATCTAAAAGGGAAAATGGATCAGGACCAGACAAACGGTGTCAGGTCGAGGAAGAAAGTGGGAATGAAAAAAGAAACTTCAGAGCAGTATGTCATCAGCTTCTAATTTTTCAGTAAAAGACGGATATCATATGGGAGATAGGTTCTCAACAAGGTTTTCAACAGGTGCCACTCAGTGATCTGTCAACAACAGAGGAAGAATCAGAGGAGAGAGATGGCGCTGCGTCCCAAATGGCACCCAAACACCATTTTGTGTACTACTTTTGACCAGGACCAAGTAGTGCACTATAAAGGGAGCCATTTGGGACACAGCCAGAGCGAACGTTTCTCCAGAGAAAGCGTGAGAGAGCAATCAAATACAACAACGTGTGTGGGGAGTGACAGACAAGTGAAGTCAGAGACCAACCCAATGGAGGTAGAAAGACCAGACTACTATAATGACAGGCAACAGGAATGCAATGCTCACACAATATCACACTTAATAGATGTGATGACGCACAATCTTGAGCTTATCAAATTGTACTACAATCAGCCTCAAAACAACGCCTTTAAAATGGAGTCCCACAGCTTGCAGTGCCTCCAAACATGAGTACACAGCAGTTGTGCTGCAAACAGCAGCTAAGTAGAATCCTTCATAGCTAAGTGGTATTAGCATCAATTTCCATTCAGTCAGCATATAGACTTACATATGTCAAGGTCCTTTCTCCCTAATAATAGTCACCTAGCCATGCCTCAATAGTCCCAAGTTAATGTCAATGAATATGGAGGAAAGGAGACAAGGAGAGGAAGCCAATCGTCAGACTATTGAGATGCACCCCAGTTAAAGCCGGTCTCTGAGTGGCACTAGCTAGAGGAACAGCCCTCGGCAAGCACATTGTGGTAAAGCCAGACCAGCCATTCTTCCACAACGCTGCCGGGAACTCATGCAAATCACTCAGCCATATTTGCAAACAACAACTTCTGCAATTGCGCCCAGCTGTCAGCACAGATGGAGAGAAGAGCGCAAACACACCAAATCAGTCTGTAAAGATGGTGTTTGTTACCACACAGGAAATACAACACATAATGTACCTTTATGAACACTGTGCGTATGTGTGAGACAGTGAAACTGACTGCTATCAGGCATAATTGTGTAGCCTAACCATGAGTAGTTGACAAAGATGTAGGCCTAGACAATTATAAAATAACTCAAAATTGGTCAAACTCCTAATTTCAACCAGGAAACTGAACTAGCCAACCTAAAACACAAAAAGAAACACACAGCTAGGCCTACATTCAAGACAAATGCCAACAAGGGGCCTATTTAGGCCTACATTCAGGTCAACCGGGTTAGAAACGCTTTATTATTTTTGTCTAGCCTACAACCTTCATAATTAGGCCACTTATGTCATCATTATTTGGCATTGCCTCACAGCTGCTCCACACAACTCTGCTGTTGAACGAGCGCTAACGAAGAACATGAAACACCACAAGCTGATTATTATCCTGAAGCTCTCCTGCTATGTCACACATACACTAAAGCACCGTTGTTGTGAGTACCAACATGTCCCTTTCTTTTCCAGCTGGACTGAATGTTGTTTAGTACACACTGTGTGTCCACTCAGCACTAAGAAATTGTTCAACTAGCTACATCAAGTATTTTCTTCCACCGGATACTGAGATAGGCTTAGCCTAATATATGAACCTGGGAAAAACATCTACAAAAAGTCACCACCACCACACACCACTAAACTACCCACACGTATTCTGTAGGGCTGGGAATTGCCAGGGACCTCATTTACATTTTAGTCATTTAGCAGACGCTCTTATCCAGAGCGACTTACAGTTAAGTGAGTGCATACATTTTATTTATTTTTTCCACTGGCACCACGTGGGAATCAAACCCACAACCCTGGCGTTGTAAACACCATGCTCTACCAACTGAGCTACATCCCGATACAACATAATCACGACACTTAGGTGCCAATACGAAATATATTGCGATTCTCACGATTCAGGAACAACTGCTCTTTCCATGACAGACTGACCAGGTGAATCCAGCTGAAAGCTATGATCCCTTATTGAGGTCACCTGTTAAATACACTTCAATCAGTGTAGATGGAGACAGGTCAAAGAAGGATTTTTAAGCCTTGAGACATGGATTGTGTATGTGTGCCATTCAGAGGGTGAATGGGCAAGACAAAATATTTAAGTGCTTTTGAACAGGCATGGTACTAGGTTTGTGTGCGTCAAGAACTGCAACGCTGCTGGGTTTTTCACGCACAACATTTTTCCATGTGTATCACGAATGGTCCACCACCTAAAGGACATCCAGCCAACTTGACACAACTGTGGGAAGCATTGGAGTCAACATGGGCCAGCATCCTTGTTGAAAGCTTGACACCGTGTAGAATCCATGCCGACGAATTGAAGGTGTTCTGAGGGCAAAAGGGGGTGCAACGCAATATTAGGAAGGTGTTCCTAATGTTTTGTACATTCAGTGTATATGTAATTGCGATTTGATGTTCCAAACCTATTGCTCACTATATGTCTGCTGCAGAGGGATAAGACAGCTACGAGACAAAAAGTTTTGATCAGTCATGGAAATAAGTGGTGAAAACATGTTGGCTCACTATTTAAACAGAAGACTGATGGAAAATACTGGAATTTTGGCACAGGTACAGCCGACTAGCACTAGCTAATGCCATCTACAGTAGAAAAAATATTATATATAAACTCAGCAAAAAAAGAAACGTCCTCTCACCGTCTCACTGAGTTTATTTTTAGCAAACTTAACATGTGTAAATATTTGTATGAACATAACAAGATTCAACAACTGAGACAAACTGAACAAGTTTCACAGACATGTGACTAACAGAAATTGAATAATGTGTCCCTGAACAAAGGGGGGGGGGTCAAAATCAAAAGTAACAGTCAGTATCTGGTGTGGCCACCAGCTGCATTAAGTACTGCAGTACATCTCCTCCTCATGGACTGCACCAGATTTGCCAGTTCTTGCTGTGAGACGTTACCCCACTCTTCCACCAAGGCACCTGCAAGTTCCCAGACATTTCTGGGGGGGGAATGGCCCTAGTCCTCACCCTCCAATCCAACAGGTCCCAGACGTGCTCAATGGGATTGAGATCTGGGCTCATCGCTGGCCATGGCAGAACACTGACATTCCTGTCTTGCGGGAAATCACGCACAGAACGAGCAGTATGGCTGGTGGCATTGTCATGCTGGAGGGTCATGTCAGGATGAGCCTGCAGGAAGGGTACCACGAGGGAGGAGGATATCTTCCCTGTAACGCATAGCGTTGAGATTGCCTGCAATGACAACAACTCAGTCCGATGATGCTGTGACACACCGCCCCAGACCATGACGGACCCTCCACCTCCAAATCGATCCCGCTCCAGAGTACAGGCCTTGGTGTAACGCTCATTCCTTCGACGATTAACGCAAATCCGACCATCACCCCTGGTGAGACAAAACCGCGACTCGTCAGTGAAGAGCACTTTTTGCCAGTCCTGTCTGGTCTGTGGGTTTGTGACCATAGGCGACGTTGTTGCCGGTGATGTCTGGTGAGGACCTGCCTTACAACAGGCCTACAAGCCCTCAGTCCAGCCTCTCTCAGCCTATTGCAGACAGTCTGAGCACTGATGGAGGGATTGTGTGTTCCTGGTGTAACTGGGGCAGTTGTTGTTGCCATCCCGTACCTGTCCCGCAGGTGTGATGTTCGGATGTACCGATCCTGTGCAGGTGTTATTACACGTGGTCTGCCACTGTGAGGACGATCAGCTGTCCGTCCAGTCTCCCTGTAGCGCAGTCTTAGGCATCTCACAGTACGGACATTGCAATTTATTGCCCTGGCCACATCTGCAGTCCTCATGCCTCCTTGCAGCTTGCCTAAAGAACATTCATGCAGATGAGCAGGGACCCTGGGCATCTTTCTTTTGGTGTTTTTCAGAGTCAGTAGAAAGGCCTCTTTAGTGTCCTAAGTTTTCATAATGGTGGCTTAATTGCATACCGTCTGTAAGCTGTTAGTGTCTTAACAACCATTTCACAGGTGCATGTTCATTAATTGTATATGGTTAATTGAACAAGCATGGGAAACAGTGTTTAAACCGTTTACAATGAAGATCTGTGAAGTTATTAGGATTTTTACAAATTATCTTTGAAAGACAGTTTCTTTTTTTGCTGAGATATATATATATATATACACACATACATACATACATACATACATACATACACACACACACACACACACACATACAGTGGTGAGAACAAGTATTTGATACACTGCCGATTTTGCAGGTTTTCCTACTTAGAAAGCATGTAGAGGTCTGTAATTTTTATCATAGGTACACTTCAACTGTGAGAGACAGAATCTAAAAAATCCAGAAAATCACATTGTATGATTTTTAAGTAATTAATTTGCATTTGATTGGATGACATAAGTATTTGATCACCTACCAACCAGTAAGAATTCCAGCTCTCACAGACCTGTTAGTTGTTCTTTAAGAAGCCCTCCTGTTCCCCACTCATTACCTGTATTAACTGCACCTGTTTGAACTGCACAAGGCTGGGATGGGCTACAGGACAATAGGCAAGCAGCTTGGTGAGAAGGCAACAACTGTTGGCGCAATTATTAGAAAATGGAAGAAGTTCAAGATGACGGTCAATCAACCTCGGTCTGGGGCTCCATGCAAGATCTCACCTTGTGGGGCATCAATGATCATGAGGAAGGTGAGGGATCAGCCCAGAACTACACGGCAGGACCTGGTCAATGATCTGAAGAGAGCTGGGACCACAGTCTCAAAGAAACCCATTAGTAACACTACGCCGTCATGGATTAAATCCTGCAGCGCACGCAAGGTCCCCCTGCTCAAGCCAGCGCATGTCCAGGCCCGTCTGAAGTTTGCCAATGACCATCTGGATGATCCAGAGGAGGAATGGAAGAAGGTCATGTGGTCTGATGAGACAAAAATTGAGGTTTTTGGTCTAAACTCCACTCGCCGTGTTTGGAGGAAGAAGAAGAATGAGTACAACCCCAAGAACACCATCCCAACCGTGAAGCATGGAGGTGGAAACATTCTTTGGGGATGCTTTTCTGCAAAGGGGACAGGACGACTGCACCGTATTGAGGGGAGGATGGATGGGGCCATGTATCGAGAGATCTTCGCCAACAACCTCCTTCCCTTAGTAAGAGCATTGAGATGGGTCGTGGCTGGGTCTTCCAGCATGACAACGACTCGAAACACACAGCCAGGGCAACTAAGGAGTGGCGCCGTAAGAAGCATCTCAAGGTCCTGGAGTGGCCTGGCCAGTCTCCAGACCTGAACCCAATAGAACATCTTTGGAGGGAGCTGAAAGTCTGTATTGCCCAGCGACAGCCCCGAAACCTGAAGGATCTGGAGAAGGTCTGTATGGAGGAGTGGGCCAAAATCCCTGCTGCAGTGTGTGCAAACCTGGTCAAGACCTACAGGAAACGTATGATCTCTGCAATTGCAAACAAAGGTTTCTGTACCAAATATTAAGTTCTGCTTTTCTGATGTATCAAATACTTATGTCATGCAATAAAATGCAAATTAACTACTTTAAAATCATATAATGTGATTTTCTGGATTTTTGTTTTAGATTCCTTCTCTCACAGTTGAAGTATACCTATGATAAAAATTACAGACCTCTACATGCTTTGTAAGTAGGAAAACCTGCAAAATCGTCAGTGTATCAAATACTTGTTCTCCCCACTGTACATACACACACTGGCCAAAAGTATGTGGACACCTGCTCGTCAAACATCTCCATATTAATGCCCATGTTTTTGGAATGAGTTGGTCCCCCCTTTGCTGTTTTAACAGCCTACAATCTTATGGGAAGGCTTTCCACTAGATGTTGGAACATTGCTGCGGGGACTTGCTCCTATTAAGCCACAAGAGCATTAGTGAGGTAGGCCAATGATGTTTGGCGATTAGGCCTGGCTTGCAGTCGGCGTTCCAATTCATCCCAAAGGTGTTCGATGGGGTTGAGGTCAGGGCTCTGTGCAGGCCAGTCAAGTTCTTCCACACCAATCTCAAACCATTTCTCTATGGACCTTTCTTTGTGCACGGGGGCAATGTCATGCTGAAACTGGAAAAGGCCTTCCCCTAACTGTTGCCACAAAGTTGGAAGCACAGAATATTCTAGAATGTCATTGTATGCTGTAGCGTTAAGATTTCCCTTCACTGGAACTAAGCAGCCTGGCCCGAACCATGAAATACAGTCCCAGACCATTATTCCTCAAACAAACATTACAGTTTGCACTATGCATTGGGGCAGGTAGCGTTCTCCTGGCATCCGCCAAACACAGATGTGTCCGTCGGACTGCCAGGTGGTGAAGCTTGGCAGAGAATGCATTTCCACTGCTCCAGAGTACAATGGCGACGAGCTTTACATCACTCCAACCGACGCTTGGCATTGCGCATGGTGATCTTAGGCTTGTGTGCGGCTGCTCGGCCATGGAAACCCATTTCATGACGCTCCCGACAAAAGTTATTGTGCTGACGTTGCTTCCAGAGGTAGTTTGGAACTCAGTAGTGAGTGTTGCAACCGAGGACAGACGTTTTTTACGCGCTTAAGCACTCGGCGGTCCCGTTCTGTGAGCTTGTGTAGCCTACCCCTTTGCGGCCCTGCCGTTGTTGCTCCTTGACGTTTCCGCCTCACAATAACAGCACTTACAGTTGACACTCTAGCAGGGCAGAAATTTCATGAACTGACTTGTTGGAAAGGTGGCATCCTATGACGGTGCCACATTGAAAGTCACTGAGCTCTTCAGTAAGGCCCTTCTACTGCCAATGTTTGTCTATGGAGATTGCATGGCTGTGTGCTCAATTTTATACACCTGTCAGCAATGGGTGAAATCGCAGAATCCACTAATTTAAAGGCGTGTCCACATACTTTTGTATAGATATAGTATATAGCATAGATAGATAGATATCAATATTTGTTTTTTCGTTTCTTTCAGAAATCGATACTTGGGAGTCAAATATCGATACAATATTGTCCAAAAATAATATGTTACTGTATCGATTTTTTTCCCCATCACTAGTATAATGAGAAACAGCTAGGCTGCACATTAGCAGTACTGGGGACTACTAGCTGAGACTCAAAGGCCCTGGCTATGTTCCAAATTGCGAGCGAGAGTCCCCTCTTGGTGCCCTGCTTCCCGGCCTGGCCACTGTCATGTTTTCCCCTGATGGGCATGTATAGAACAACATGGTCAGGTGGGGAGCACGAGAGCTGATAGGGAGAGCAGAGTAGACCCACTGGCACCGATCTCCCACACCATGACAGAGGGGGAAGGAGGGAGGGGAGAAGTGGCAGGGGGAACAGAGAAAGGGGGAGGGAGGAGAGAGGGGGAGAAGGAGTAAGAGAAAAAGAAAGAGTGGGAGGGTAGTGGTGTAAAGAGCGTGATAATGAGCCCGAGAATCAGAGAACAAAAGAATCCAACCAGATGATAGCGGGGATGGGAGTGCAGCCAGGGAGACCCGGCCGCCCTACGAACTACATTGCATGACTGTGCCATTCTCAAACCATTAACAGATTTGTCTGTACTCTGCTGTAAAGCTCGGCTCAGGAAAACTAGGTTGGATTTGACAGCAAAGAAGCCGTGTGTGGGTGTGTCAGACAGTGTAGAACAAAAGAGCCTAATTACGAAGTGACTGACTGGTGAAATAATGGGACTAATCTTTATTTGCATGTTAGTAAGGGAAGCAGCAGTGTGTGAATTGTGTGTTTGACAGACCGGTCCCATTAACAAGAAATGATAAGCTGTGGGACTGGATGTGTGCCAGTGAGAGAGAGAGACTCTATTTAAGCTGTGCAGGCAGACAGGAAAGACCTGCTACAATGGGACACTAATAGAGTGACAATGTCTCTTACGTATTCTCTATGTAAAAGAAATAAATGCTCTGGGATTTCAAGCTAATAGACCCTAGGCTATAGCCTTAACATCCATGAGAAGTAAAACCCAAACCACCTGAAATTTAGTCAACCCTCCCTCCCACATCCCTGTACAGGGTGAAACATGTGGGATTAGCAGGGGTTTTGAATAACATACAGTGAGGGAAAAAGGTATTTGATCCCCTGCTGATTTTGTACGTTTGCCCACTGACAAAGACATGATCAGTCTATCATTTGGTAGGTTTATTTGAACAGTGAGAGACAGAATAACAACAAAAATATCCAAAAAAACACATGTCAAAAATGTTATGAATTGATTTGCATTTTAAATTAGGGAAATAAGTATTTGACCCCCTCTCAAATCAGAAAGATTTCTGGCTCCCAGGTGTCTTTTATACAGGTAACGAGCTGAGATTAGGAGCACACTCTTAAAGGGAGTGCTCCTAATCTCAGTTTGTTACCTGTATAAAAGACACCTGTCCACAGAAGCAATCAGAATCCAAACTCTCCACCATGACCAAGACCAAAGAGCTCTCCAAGGATGTCAGGGACAAGATTGTAGACCTACACAAGGCTGGAATAGGATACAAGACCATCGCCATGCAGTTTGGTGAGAAGGTGACAACAGTTGGTGCGATTATTCGCAAATGGAAGAAACACAAAATAACTGTCAATCTTCCTCAGCCTGGGGCTCCATGCAAGATCTCACCTCGTGGAGTTGCAATGATCATGAGAACGGTGAGGAATCAGCCCAGAACTACACGGGAGGATCTTGTCAATGATCTCAAGGCAGCTGGGACCATAGTCACCAACAAAACAAATTGGTAACACACTACGCCGTGAAGGACTGAAATCCTGCAACTCCCGCAAGGTCCCCCTGCTCAAGAAAGCACATATAAAGGCCCGTCTGAAGTTTGCCAATGAACATCTGAATGATTCAGAGGAGAATTGGGTGAAAGTGTTGTGGTCAGATGAGACCAAAATCGAGCTCTTTGGCATCAACTCAACTCGCCGTGTTTGGAGGAGGAGGAATGCTGCCTATGACCCCAAGAACACCATCCCCACCGTCAAACATGGAGGTGGAAACATTATGCTTTGGGGGTGTTTTTCTGCTAAGGGGACAGGACAACTTCACTGCATCAAAGGGACTATGGACGGGGCCATGTACCGTCAAATCTTGAGTGAGAACCTCCTTCCCTCAGCCAGGGCATTGAAAATGGGTTGTGGATGGGTATTCCAGCATGACAATGACCCAAAACACACGGCCAAGTCAACAAAGGAGTGGCTCAAGAAGAAGCACATTAAGGTCCTGGAGTGGCCTAGCCAGTCTCCAGACCTTAATCTCATAGAAAATCTGTGGAGGGAGCTGAACGTTCGAGTTGCCGAACGTCAGCCTCGAAACCTTAACGACTTGGAGAAGATCTGCAAAGAGGAGTGGGACAAAATCCCTCCTGAGATTTGTGCAAACCTGGTGGCCAACTACAACAAACGTCTGACCTCTGTGATTGCCAACAAGGGTTTTGCCACCAAGTACTAAGTCATGTTTTGCAGAGGGGTCAAATACTTATTTCCCTCATTAAAATGCAAATAAATTTATAACATTTTAGACATGCATTTTTCTGGATTTTTTTGTGGTTATTCTGCCTCTCACTGTTCAAATAAACCTACCATTAAAATTATAGACTGATAATTTCTTTATCAGTGGGCAAACATACAAAATCAGCAGGGGATCAAATACTTTTTCCCCCCTCACTGTGTGTGTGTGTGTGTGTGTGTGTGTACACATACATATATATAGCTCAAAAAAATAAAGGGAACACTTAAACAACAATGTAACTCCAAGTCAATCACACTTCTGTGAAATCAAACTGTCCACTTAGGAAGCAACACTGATTGACAATAAATGTCACATGCTGTTGTGCAAATGGAATAGACAACAGGTGGAAATTATAGGCAATTAGCAAGACACCCCCAATAAAGGACTGGTTTTGCAGGTGATGACCACAGACCACTTCTCAGTTCCTATGCTTCCTGGCTGATGTCTTGGTCACTTTTGAATGCTGGCGGTGCTTTCGCTCTAGTGGTAGCATGAGACGGAGTCTACAACCCACACAAGTGGCTCAGGTAGTGCAGCTTATCCAGGATGGCACATCAATGCGAGCAGTGGCAAGAAGGTTTGCTGTGTCTGTCAGCGTAGTGTCCAGAGCATGTAGGCGCTACCAGGAGACAGGCCAGTACATCAGGAGACGTGGAGGAGGCCGTAGGAGGGCAACAACCCAGCAGCAGGACTGCTACCTCCACCTTTGTGCAAGGAGGAGCAGGAGGAGCACTGCCAGAGCCCTGCAAAATGACCTCCAGCAGGCTACAAATGTGCATGTGTCTGCTCAAACGGTCAGAAACAGACTCCATGGGGGTGGTATGAGGGCCCGACGTCCACAGGTGGGGGTTGTGCTTACAGCCCAACACCGTGCAGGACATTTGGCATTTGCCAGAGAACAACAAGATTGGCAAATTCGCCACTGGCGCCCTGTGCTCTTCACAGATGAAAGCAGGTTCACACTGAGCACGTGACAGAGTCTGGAGACGCCGTGGAGAACGTTCTGCTGCCTGCAACATCCTCCAGCATGACCGGTTTGGCGGTGGGTCAGTCATGGTGTGGGGTGGCATTTCTTTGGGGGGCCGCACAGCCCTCCATGTGCTCGCCAGAGGTAGCCTGACTGCCATTAGGTACCGAGATGAGATCCTCAGACCCCTTGTGAGACCATATGCTGGTGCGGTTGGCCCTGGGTTCCTCCTAATGCAAGACAATGCTAGACCTCATGTGGCTGGAGTGTGTAAGCAGTTCCTGCAAGAGGAAGGCATTGATGCTATGGACTGTCCCGCCCGTTCCCCAGACCTGAATCCAATTGAGCACATCTGGGACATCATGTCTCGCTCCATCCACCAACGCCACGTTGCACCACAGACTGTCCAAGAGGTGGCGGATGCTTTAGTCCAGGTCTGGGAGGAGATCCCTCAGGAGACCATCCGCCACATCATCAGGAGCATGCCCAGGCGTTGTAGGGAGGTCATACAGGCACGTGGAGGCCACACACACTACTGAGACTCATTTTGACTTGTTTTAAGGACATTACATCAAAGTTGGATCAGCCTGTAGTGTGGTTTTTCACTTTAATTTTGAGGGTGACTCCAAATCCAGACCTCCATGGGTTGATACATTTGATTTCCATTGATAATTTGTGTGTGATTTTGTTGTCAGCACATTCAACTATATAAAGAAAAAAGTATTTAATAAGATTATTTCATTCATTCAGATCTAGGATGTTTTATTTTAGTGTTCCCTATATTTTTTTTAAGCAATAATACATACATACATACATACATACATACATACATACATACATACATAACATACATACATACATACATACATACATACAGTGGGGAGAACAAATATTTGATAACCTGCAAAATCGGCAGTATTTCCTACTCACAAAGCATGTAGAGGTCTGTAATTTTTATCATAGGTACACTTCAACTGTGAGAGTCGGAATCTAAAACAAATCCAGAAAATCACATCCTATGCTTTTTAAGTAATTAATTTGCATTTTATTGCATGACATAAGTATTTGATCACCTACCAACCAGTAAGAATTCCGGCTCTCACAGACCTGTTAGTTTTTCTTTAAGAAGCCCTCCTGTTCTCCACTCATTACCTGTATTAACTGCACCTGTTTGAACTCGTTACCTGTATAAAAGATACCTGTCCACACACTCAATAAAACAGACTCCAACCTCTCCACAATGGCCAAGACCAGAGAGCTGTGTAAGGACATCAGGGATAAAATTGTAGACCTGCACAAGGCTGGGATGGGCTACAGGACAATAGGCAAGCAGCTTGGTGAGAAGGCAACAACTGTTGGCGCAATTATTAGAAAATGGAAGAAGTTCAAGATGACGGTCAATCACCCTTGGTCTGGGGCTCCATGCAAGATCTCACCTTGTGGGGCATCAATGATCATGAGGAAGGTGAGGGATCAGCCCAGAACTACACGGCAGGACCTGGTCAATGACCTGAAGAGAGCTGGGACCACAGTCTCAAAGAAAACCATTAGTAACACACTACGCCGTCATGGATTAAAATTCTGCAGCGCACGCAAGGTCCACCTGTTCAAGCCAGCGCATGTCCAGGCCCGTCTGAAGTTTGCCAATGACCATCTGGATGATCCAGAGGAGGAATGGGAGAAGGTCATGTGGTCTGATGAGACAAAAATATAGCTTTTTGGTCTAAACTCCACTCGCCGTGTTTGGAGGAAGAAGGATGAGTACAACCCCAAGACCACCATCCCAACCGTAAAGCATGGAGGTGGAAACAATATTCTTTGGGGATGCTTTTCTGCAAAGGGGAAAGGACAACAGCACCGTATTGAGGGGAGGATGGATGGGGCCATGTATCGCGAGATCGAAACATGACAACGACTCGAAACACACAGCCAGGGCAACTAAGGAGTGGCGCCGTAAGAAGCATCTCAAGGTCCTGGAGTGGCCTGGCCAGTCTCCAGACCTGAACCCAATAGAAAATCTTTGGAGGGAGCTGAAAGTCCGTATTGCCCAGCGACAGCCCCGAAACCTGAAGGATCTGGAGAAGGTCTGTATGGAGGAGTGGGCCAAAATCCCTGCTGCAGTGTGCGCAAACCTGGTCAAGACCTACAGGAAAAGTATGATCTCTGTAATTGCAAACAAAGGTTTCTGTACCAAATATTAAGTTCTGCTTTTCTGATGTATCAAATACTTATGTCATGCAATAAAATGCAAATTAATTACTTAAAAATCATACAATGTGATTTTCTGGATTTTTGTTTTAGATTCCGTCTCTCACATTTGAAGTGTACCTATGATAAAAATTACAGACCTCTACATGCTTTGTAAGTAGGAAAACCTGCAAAATCAGCAGTGTATCAAATACTTGTTCTCCCCACTGTATATATCCCCATATCCACTGCAGCGCCCTAATCCCCTTCCTCAGATCCCCGCTACAAATTCAGCTGAGCTACTGGCACGGAATCTGAACGGGTCCCAAATGGCACCCTATTCCCTACATACTGCACTACTTTTGAACAGAGCCATATGAGCCCTGGTCAAAGTAGCACACCATGAAGGGAATAAGGTGCAATTTGGGATGCAGATATCAGGTGTTTTTTTGTCACAGATAGGCCTATAGAAGTCTTTTTTTTTTTTTTGCAGGGTGGCTGTGCTAAGGATTTAGCCTAGAGGAATCTGCGGGAACATGGGCTTAGGTTACGATAACATGTAAACATTGAAGATCTCGCACGGGTAACTAGGTTGGTCCGCAAAGAGAGAGGAATCTTCCAGAAACAACTGAAAAGGCCAAGCCATTTGTTGATATTCTACTGAATACAAACCAACACTACTACACCCCGGTACCTCTTCCTCCCACAGTAGGCCAGGTATCAGAACTGCATCAGGCTCAGTCCTGGAGACTGAGGGAGTGTCTGGAGCAGTGTTTCTGCGGTTCTGTCTCATTCTCTTGGGCTGGCTCTGACCAGCTGGAGGGCAGTTTGGGAGCTGTGCCAGGGGACTAGGGGAGTGCCTGGCTGTCTGGAGAAGGGAGCCCTGGCATGGTTAGTCCTTGGGCTGGGGGACAAGTAGAAGATCAACACGGCAAGAGGGAGATAAGTGTCCTGCCAACTCACACTCTGCCCACACCCACACAGATACACAGACTGATTAGCCTACTTTATTTAGATTCACAATGGAGAAATGAGGACCTATACCTAAATGTTTCAAAGGTCACACAGGTGCCTGGCCTAGTAGCACTTACAACGATCGAGAAAAAGAAACAGTCATCTCTAACAAAAACAGTCATCTCTAACACAGATAAGCTGCTCTCTAAAGCTGACACCTTGCCAACAGCCTGACAGCCGAATCAACAACCACTAGAAAGCACACACAGCAAACAGGGACAGTTTGTGTAACACTTGCCCTCAATACATGCTACATCCTTAGACCTCTGTTTGCAAATGCAGATTCCCTGATCTAATCCACCACCCTGCTAACATATACCACTATAAACTCACCACAAGCACATGACTATACACATGTACACACTCAAACACCTCAGGCAGTGTATGTAACCCCTCTATGGAGCCAAGGTGACATGGAGCATTCCCTTGAGCGCTCTGATAGGACTAGCATCGACACACACACGATATGGAGACACCCTGAAGCGAGAATACGATCTCAGTTTCATCTGTGGACAGACACAGGTAGGCCAAGACTAGTCCAATGAGAAATGTTCATTTTTCCTTTGCAAAATGTTTTGCATAATGAATACAACCCAAGGCTGGAGGACACTGACAACGAGGGTACATTTCAATCCAATGGCATTTAAGAATGAACACCAGTAGCATTCCACTCATCTCTCTATGTGTAGTATGCACTCAACAGGCTCTTTAGATTTCCATTTTACGCAAGATGGAGGGCGGGAGAAAGAGAGCGAGAAGGGTAAAATAAGATGAGAAAACAAAAGCAGTGTGAGATAGGAGGGTGTGAGTGAGAAATATAAACTGCAAAAGAGGGTTGGCGAGAGAACGTGAAGGAGCAAGATTGTGCAAAAGCACGTGCACAAGACCGAGAAAGGGAGAGGTGGTGCAGAGCGCACAAGACCGAGAAAGGGAGAGGTGGTGCAGAGCGCACAAGACCGAGAAAGGGAGAGGTGGTGCAGAGCGCACAAGACCGAGAAAGGGAGAGGTGGTGCAGAGCGCACAAGAGAGAAAGGGAGAGGTGGTGCAGAGCGCACAAGACCGAGAAAGGGAGAGGTGGTGCAGAGCGCACAAGAGAGAAAGAGCAAAATATATGGAATGAAGGAGGGAACATGAAAGATAAGAGTGAGAGAGGGGGAAGAGAGCAAAACACCACGAGGGAGCAAAACAACATAGCAGAGAAGAAAAAGCAACATACTTTGGTAGGTGCTTATATTTGTCCATTTTTCTAAAAACGGTAAATTTTGAAGTATGTGTTTAGGTATTAACGCTGAATTTTTAAGGTTAGGGTTAAGTTCAGGCATTAACTCCAAATGGTTAAGGTAAGGTTTGGGATACAAACAAAGATCTAAATAACTACTTTCTATTGCTTGGCTCGAACATGCAACCTTTGGCACCAGAGGCAGAAGCTTACACCCAATTGCCATCTGTCCTCAACACCATAGCAAAACTGAAACCTACTTGAAGGTAACAACGCTCACTGGCTGGAGTTTTTTTTGTACTGGCTGGGTTAGGGTGAGAGTCCAGAGAGAAATATGTCGCGACGGGGATACGCAAACAGTTACAGGAAGTTGTACTACTGAGTGCTCCACCCCCTGCCTTACTGGAGTCATTTAGGCTAACACACTAGTTTACAACCATTGACAGAACACAGCCTCCTCCGGTGTCTTCACCTCACTCCTTCCTTTTATCCCCCACTTGCACCGATAATTAAGACTGAGGGAATAAAATAGGAGACATGTCAGGACATGATCAGCAGGACTGCTATGTAGTCTGTACCTTATCATTCCTGAACTGTACATGTCATTATTTCTGCCTGTATATTTTCTCAGGGAAGATAAAAACACTGCGAGCACAACCAGTGAATACCTGAATTTCATGAGGGAGGCAGAGGCCTCATACCTAGAGACACTTGAGGCCTAGCGTCAGCAGCAGGATTAGCACTTCAAATCAGCTGCGTTAAGATGGCAGCAGCCTGCCAGTGCAGCTGACAGGACAGCCAGGGCAGCTGAGATGGCCCAGACCGCCTCATTTAACAGCTTCATAGCTGTATTTGGACCGTTTGTCCAAGCCATAAAAGGATGTCAGACACTAGCGGCACTAAACAGGCTGAAGTTATGTACATTTTCTATTTTACTACACCAAAAGCATTGTGAATGTGGCTTTCAATTTCTATTCATTGAATTTAGCCTACAGTTAAACAATGAAAATAATGTACAGATTTTGAAGCAATAAACTTCAACAACATGCTTACTTGTGTTGATTTTAAATCTAGGAAATAAAGATCAGGCATACTATGATTGACACTTTTATTAAACAACAAACATTGGTCGGACATAGAAGATACAATTGTGTAGCAGGGTATTCACAGGGGGTAAAAAACAAAACTTGTAAGAATATGTACAATTGTAAAATAAACACAAGGGAATATTGGTGATTTAATAATCCCCAAGAGTAAGAACATGTGATAGGGGGTTTAGTAACCAAAACAGGGAAAAACCACAGAGCTAATGGACCAGGCTTGGTTTGTAATGCTAGTAGTTCTGTGTTTGGTCCAGGTGCTTTGTTGTCCAAAGGGTGTTGGTGGAGTTGGGTGTTTGTGGGGGGGGGGGGGGGGAAATCACAATGAAATAAAATATATATTTTATTAAGCATTGGGTTTATTTGTCAAATGGGACACAACTCACCATAGCATAGGTGGAGGTAATATAGTTGATTACTTATCGTCTGATTAGGTCAGGAAGTGTTTCTCATAAGAATGTTCTGCTATATTAATCTTGCAGTATGCCGTGCATGATGTAGGCTTAGGTACAGGTATAAACAATGTATATCCATCACAAAGACAGATACAACATTACGTAGCTAGCTAGCTAAATAGATACATTCTACCTCTTGAGCGTTTCATACTGCAAGAGTAATACCGTATTGCAGGATTCCACCTTATTGCAAGCAACTGTAATAGCTGTCCTCATTCCAAATAAGTTTTGAACAATTCACAAAGACAGATAAAGTTGAAGTCGGAAGATTACATACACCTTAGCCAAATATATTTAAACTCAGTTTTTCACAATTCCTGACATTTAATCCTAGTAGAAATTCCCTGTCTTAGGTCAGTTAGGATCACCACTTTATTTTAAGAATGTGAAATGTCAGAATAGTAGAGAGAATGATATCAGCTTTTATTTTTTTCATCACATTCCCAGTGGGTCAGAAGTTTAAATACACTCAATTAGTATTTGGTAGCATTGCCTTTAAATTGTTTAACTTGGGTCAAACGTTTTGGGTAGCCTTCCACAAGCTTCCCACAATAAGTTGGGTGAATTTTGGCGCATTCCTCCTGACAGAGCTGGTATAACAGTCAGGTTTGTAGGCCTCCTTGCTCGCACACGCTTTTTCAGTTCTGCCCACACATTTTCTATAGGATTGAGGTCAGGGCTTTGTGATGGCCACTCCAATACCTTGACTTTGTTGTCCTTAAGCCATTTTGCCACAACTTTGGAAGTATGCTTGGGGTCATTGTCCATTTGGAAGACCCATTTGCGACCAAGCTTTAACTTCCTGACTGATGTCTTGAGATGTTGCTTCAATACATCCACATAATTTTCCTTCCTCATGATGCCATCTATTTTGTGAAGTGCACCAGTCCCTCCTGCAGCAAAGCACCCCCACAGCATGATGCTGCCACCCCCGTGCTACACGGTTAGGATGGTGTTCTTCGGCTTGCAAGCGTCCCCCTTTTTCCTCCAAACATAACGATGGTCATTATGGCCAAACAGTTCTATTTTTGTTTCATCAGACCAGAGGACATTGCTCCAAAAAGTACGATCTCTGTCCGCATGTGCAGTTGCAAACTGTAGTCTGGCTTTTTTATGGCGGTTTTGGAGCAGTGGCTTCTTCCTTGCTGAGCGGCCTTTCAGATTATGTCGATATAGGACTAGTTTTACTGTGGATCTAGATACTTTTGTGCCTGTTTCCTCCAGCATCTTCACAAGGTCCTTTTGCTGTTGTTCTGGGATTTATTTGCACTTTTCGCACCAAAGTACGTTCATCTCTAGGAGACAGAACGCGTCTCCTTCCTGAGCGGTATGACGGCTGCGTGGTCCCATGGTGTTATACTTGCGTACTATTGTTCGTACAGATGAACGTGGTACCTTCAGGCATTTGGAAATTGCTCCCAAGAATGAACCAGACGTGTGGAGGTCTACAATAATTTTTCTGAGGTCTTGGCTTTTATTTTGATTTTCCCATGATGTCAAGCAAAGAGGCACTGAGTTTGAAGGTAGGCCTTGAAATACATCCACAGGTACACCTCCAATTGACTAAAATGATGTCAATTAGCCTATCAGAAGCATCTAAAGCCATGGCATTATTTTCTGGAATTTTCCAAGCTGTTTAAAGGCACAGTCAACTTAGTGTATTACTTCTGACCCACTGGAATTGTGATACAGTCAATTATAAGTGAAATAATCTGTCTGTAAACAATTGTTGGAAAGATTACTTGTGTCATGCACAAAGTCGATTTCCTAACTCACTTGCCAAAACTATAGTTTGTTAACAAGACATTTGTGGAGTGGTTGAAAAACTAGTTTTAATGACTCCAACCTAAGTGTATGTAAACTTCTGACTTCAACTGTACACATACCTCTCGAGCTTTTCTTGCGATGCGTAATATGGTCTTTCAACCGGCTGAAGCGATCCTCTCCTCGTGTGATAACTTGCACTGTATTTCTCTGTCTCATTTCAGCCGTCTCCTCTCATTCCGGTTCCATTGCTGCCCATGGGCAAAGATGAAAAGGATGGCACAGAACTCCTGGTTAACGCCTCCAGCGCGTCTCCCTCCTCCATACTTACAAATTATAGTCACTGAGGGATCACAACAACGTCACTGACGAATTGCGCCATCGGTCGCCGTCTTAAAATAGTCACTAAGCAAATTAAACCTAGTCCTGTTTCCAGCTCTACGGCAAATGGGAAAACAATCAAGAACCAACAAGGCTAGTTCGTGTTGGTTCCAGCACGGTTTGGTTCCTCTAGTGGAATTGCGCCAAAAGTAGCCACTGTCGGGCTGGTAGGGACTATAGAATAGGTGTAAGGGTGGGAAACGGTACTTGAGGTAGGTACGTCAGTGTGTGTCTGTGTGCGTGCATTAGGTACATCTATAGCTTAGTCAAAACCCACTATCAGGTTCTATGATAAACAAAGTGAGTTCGTTTCTAGGGAACTTCTGTCAAATGGTTAATTACACACAACAAACAGAAGTCATTATGACTTGAGCACGAGTTAGAAACAGGGTGCGTGTGTGAGTGAGAGCGAGTAAGAAACCGCAAAGAACAGCATGTCCAAGGTAGAGTGAGAGAGCGTCTTTAATCCAGTGTGTACCTGCATGCCAGGTGCGACAATAAACAGGCTACTGAGATCTCCCTGCCACAGGAACACAGGGCCAGTGTTGTAGGTTGTGGTGGGGATCGGATTCAGTCGGTCTGAATCAGTAGCTCTGTGTTTGTGTAGACTAGGGACTATTTTGGTTCAGACTACCACAAGGGACAGGCACTATCCCAGTCAGTCTAGAGGTATAAATACCCAAAATTGAGTCAAAGATAACCGTGAGCCAGAAGCCTTTTCGGGCAGGATAAGAGTGGGTTACTTTGCCCTCCCTGACTCTCAACCAGGACAGGTAATAGTCTAATAAATATTTAACATCCCCCTGGGCAAGGTCCAGTTAGCACCACTTCCTGTTAGCTTGATTAGCATGCCAGATTAAACTATCAGAATGAGCTAATATTTGCCCAAGTACTTAAAAGAGCCTTGGCCGCCAAACGTTAATCAGAAATACACTGCTACGGGCAACAGGATAATTTAAGAATAAGAGGATTGCAGTGTTACGTTAAGGCATGGCAACAAATAATGATGCAAAGAAAACAAGTTATTAGAGGGACCACTGAACACACACTTAAAAACATGATGCGCTTGACAATGGCATGTAAAAACACCCGTACCACTTAAGCCTGCACGCGGGCGTAGTACTGTATTTGAACATTGCCAAAATAAGATAAGGGGGAAAAAACGGCCTATCCCGCTCTAAATATACCACCACACACATACACGAGGCCTGCCCGTCTGCATTCCATGAGTGCTTGCAGCTATAGCATTCTTCTTTGAAAAACTCCCAGGTTTGTGGTTGGTTCACCACAAGTCATGCCTCCCATCACAAGGCCTATTAACACCTCTTAGAACAAGTCAACACTAGGCCCACAGCACAGGCCCTAGAGAGAAACTGCACATACAGCATGGACAGTGCATGGAACTCAAAGGCCTCAACAGAGTTGCACAATTCTAGTAACTGTCCTAAAATGTTCATCTTTCCAGAAATAGTGATTGAAGGATTCCAGTTTATTCCCTACTGATTCCAGGAATCTTCCAACAGAGATGTCAAGAAAACCATCCTAGTCCTCAACATAGCTAATTAGTCAAACAACGGTTAGGGTTGATTTGAAACTGGGCAGTAGAGAGAAAACGTGAAGTCAAGTGTTCTCTGAACACATGACCTTAAACATGCACTTAGTCTGCCTTTCCCACTACGATGCAGGCTGAGAGAGGCCAGATAACCTAATGACGATTAAAGACCTACGATAGCACTTGGGGGAGAGAGGCTACTCTTTCTCTGGCAAAGGTTAAAAGAGAGAAATCAGGCTTTGGCCCTACAGAAGGAGAAATGAAAAGAAAGAAACAGAGGAAAAAAAGGAGTGAACACAGAAAGTATGGCTATATGGTTCCCAAATGTTATTTAAAAAATGTGCTACTGTAGGTAGCATTATCTAGCGCTAGTCCGCTCTACCTGCGCCAAAACTCCAGTATTTTTCATCCTATAGCTTGTTCTGACATCTTTTTAAATAGTGAGCCAACACGTTACCAGCATTTTAAGTTTCCCAGACTGATCAAAACTCATTTTCTAATGCTCTCATCTTTCTAAACATTAGGCCTAACATTAAACCTCTCACAACGGTCGCAATATAGTACATAAACAAATCAAACTACAACAACGCTAGTCTGACATCACATGTAGTCCAATTACATTTTACAGTCATTGAATTGTATATCAGCGTAATGAATTCAACACCAGGTACTGTACAAGGCCATCATTTCACAGCTGCCAAGGTAGCAGCTAGAACAAGGACAAACATTCCCCTTCTGCAGACACCGGCTTGCCTTTCTCATGTAACATTTATCTGATCTGGGGCCTTACACCACATCCAATTAGTCCGGGGGAATTTCATTTACCTAGATTCAAATCAAGCCTCACATTTGCAAGTCAAAGGCAATTCAAAACCCTAACAAAGACCAAAACAAGGATACTAGCTACAGAGAAGGGTGGAGAGGGATTAGGCAAAATAAGTAAATGTCCTGTCCCATTTTAATAAGTGGTGTGGTAAATAATTCTGGTGAACCCAGTATACGTCCCAAATGGCACACTTTCCCTATAGCGCACTACTTTTGACCAGGGCTCTATGGTACATCAGTAGTGTGCTTTATAGGGAATAGTGTAATTTGGGAAGCAGTCACGATTTGAACATTTACCTAGCCCAGGTCGGAGTAATTTGAACATTCTCTAACATTTTAAAACAGAACACCAAGTTACAGTTGACGTGTTCCATCCTGAGCAGAACAACCACAGAGAGAGTTTCACCCCAGGTTCTTTACTAAACCACCCCACCCCCCAGTGACTGAAAACCACCCCACCCCCCAGTGACTGAAAACCACCCTACCCCAGTGACTTAAAGGGGGAGTGAAAACCACCCTACCCCAGTGACTTAAAGGGGGGGTGAAAGGGTGAAAAAGAGGCACAAGCAACACTATTGTCAAAGTAGTCTGCAACATGTGAGGCGAGAGAACACTCTCTCCCCCTCAGAGCATGCTAGTGTCATTGTGGTGGAAAATGGGCCTAGGTGGGACAGCCACTGAGCTCTAATGAGTCATAATCTCCTGTCACCAATCTAATCAGGTCCCATCCAGAAGGACACCACCCCGGGCCGAGCCACCTAACCAGCCTTGGCCAGGCAGAAAGGTGGAGAGGGGAAGGAAGGCAGGTCAACCAAATACTTGTCCTGCAGACCTGGGTTCAAATACTGTTTCAAATCTTTCCAATGTTTTGAGTGTTTGCTTTACTGTCTGGGAGTGCCAAGTGGATGGGGTTTGCTCTTTTGGGACTTCTCCATTGGTTCCATTGCGTAAGGCAAACTCAATCAAGCCCAGCTAAAGTATTTGGAGTGATTTCAAATAGCATTTGAACCCAGGTCTGCTGTCCTGTCCTACACGGGCTGGAAAAGACAGTGTTGGGCCTTTAATAGCATTGGGGAGAATTCTCATCCGAGTGGAGAAGTGCAACTGAAACACAAAATTAGTCTGACGATGAGCAGAAATTACAACAAGAAGCATTTTAGATCTGCGTTCTCTTTTCTTGTGTGTGAAAGACGCAGAATTCTGTGTTTGTGGTTGTGTTTTACCCATCTACATAGGCCAGCACCCGTGTCTCACCGGGCCATAGCTCCGATGGGCCTGCTCTAACCTAGAGCCAAGGCAAGGCCCTGGGTATTTTTCAGCTGTCATTTACATAACAACAGCCAACCGTGGACTTTAACACAGTCTCACAAAGCAACAGTCTTGAATGATGCAGATGTTGTTGATTCTGCTCACCACAAGTCGTGTCACACTCCTGATGGAAACACAATACCACTAGAGGCCCACTGGTGTGGGGGTAAGTCTCAGTGGAAAAGCAACATTAGAACAAGTTGTCATAACCACACTGGACCAAGGGATTTAATATTAACATGGAGAGAGACATAAAATAAACAAAGCTATTCCTCCAGGAACACATTCATGGGCACCTGTGCAAAACCGTTGCCAAGACAAACCTGTGGAGGTCAGGGGTGTGTGTGTTCAATCAATAGGTTCTTGGTTTGTCACTATACCAGTATCGCGAAACTACGATACCAGATTTTCCATAGACAAAACTCTATGGTCCTATAAAACTGTACAAATGTGACTACGTGACAACAATGCTGTTTGTTTCTAACATTAGGACCGTTTTCCTCAAGAAATTAATCCGCTTCATGTTTTGTTTCCTTGCCACAATACTACAGAGTATTTACAAATATTTACACCCTAAATTAGGTTCCCAACACCAAGATTCACCCCAACAATATTATGCATTAAAATCCTATAAGACCAATCACCTTGAGAAAGCAGCCTTGAGCTAAGTCTCCAATGAAGTCATTCATCCATGGCCAGGCAAAGTGTTAGCGGTTGGCCTAGCCAATGCAATCAGCCTGAGGATCGAAGACTCCAGACTCAATCCTCCATTCAAGACAGACAGAACAAGGAACGCCTGTTGCCATAACGACGGGTGGGTATGTCCAGGGAGGCGACAGACAGGAGTTCCAGCGGGGCCAGCTCCTGTCCCTCAAGAAGAGATCACAGAGGAGCAGCGGTGCGCCTTCTTAAATATTTACACTGACAAGCAGGAGGCGTAGCACCAGAAGGTGCAGGGATAGAGGAGAGAGAGAAGCTCATTCTGGGTAAAAGTTGCTTTTAGGCACAGATCTAAAACTTAGCATACTGTCCAGGGGGAGTACTTGCACATCAAGCTGCCTCACGCTACAGAAACAGGAGATAGGCTCCTGCCCTATGGTCAATTCTAGCTTGGACAAGGCTTACTTACAGATCTAGGTTCAGCTTAGCTTCCACAGACCCCAACATTATTCATAAGGTGGTAAAAAGGAGGAAACTGACCTTAGATCAGTTTCCTGGAGGTTACTTTCATCATCCTACTACTCCAACGGGCTCCAGGTCTGCTCCTCAGTGAGTCGGTGCACATGGTCTGTGGCCAGAGGCTGTGAGTAGCCACACAACTTCTGTTTCTTAATAAGCTGGTTGATTACAAGGGAATGGAAGTGAAAGCCACGCCTAAGCAAATCGGCTTGTTCTAAAACAGTCAGTCACTGCATATTATCGCCACAGGTTCTAGACCAGCGCCCACAAAATGTGTCAACACCATTGCCAGAGCGCACACAATAGGCTACCTATTGAGTGGTATGATGTGTATGACCAGATTCTGTCTAACTGGGGAGATGGTTGCTGTAAACACCATCACAATAGAAGATTATGTATTCCTGTACAAGCAGGTAGGAGCAGAATCCAGAAGAGGTGTCAGTGCTGGCTAGCCCTCCATGCACTCTTTATAACAGGGGTAGCTACAGTAAACAACAAACAGTGCCAACAGAGGAATAATACCCACTGTCAAAGGGGTGTAGGGAGACAGTAACTACTGATATTGGGTCAAATATGTAGATATTACTAATGTATCTAATCAATGGTTATGATTAGGATAAGCTGTGGTGTAGTCTGATCCCAGACCTTTGGGTGTACCTTGAGCATCCATAGGAGGTCATAGGGGAGAGAGAGCAGTCGCTTTCAAGGAGCAGTGAGTGCACAGCATCCTCTCCTTCCCCCAACACACACCAAACCAGAGGTTAGTGATCTCTCTCTTCATCACTCCAGCCAGAGCCCCAGGGGTATAGAGAGATTTAAATGGGATAATCCATTACAAGCTCATCAACCCCACCTTTCAACAGACACAGGCACCCAGTGGTCAAACCGGGCCCGGCGCCAGCTACACAGACAGCCCGCTGCCCCCTCTAGTGTTACTGTACTAGTCTCAGGTTTCTCAGTTACGGTAACCAAGGCTGACGACTTCCCCTGTTGTCATCTCCTTCTTTCTTTATGCAGCTAATACAGAGGAGAACCATCCTCTGTGTGCCAAATGTCACACCATCTAGCGAAGTGTTGAATGTGCCAACAGCCTTTCCCATACAAAAGACTGTATGGTCAAGTAGTAATGTATACAAAATGACAATGGACCACAGCAATGTCTAGTACCATCCAGCATTGAGAAGACTTGACTTTCGGTGTTCAAAGCAAGCAATTCAGTTGCAGCTTGTGTAAGCAAAGATTGGACAGGTGAGATGATCCTAGATCGGTGGCTGTGTCTCAAAAGTGTCTGTCAAAATATGTGTATTATGTAGGGAATAGGCCAGGGTGCCTTTGATTTGGGATATTTTATTTAACCTTTATTTGAGCGGGAAGTCATGCTGAGACCACGATCTCTTTTGCATGGATGCACTGAGGGCAACCTCTATCTAAAGCATATACAGCAGAGGACATATACAGAGGCAGGGAGTTGGCTGTGATACCAGCATGGAATCTGGTGAATGAGGGCCTCCCTGCCTGGCTGTCATAGGCTAGGAGTCACCCTTGGCTTCAGGATGTAAACATGTGGGCTGGCTGAGCGGGGTTATTTCCAGAGCAGGCTCCTGGCTCCAGCCTCATACATCAATTAACATTATTATAAAGCAGATCAGTGTTAACAGTGATCTACTTTCAACATGAAACATGCTTGAAGCAATAAAGAAAGCTAACTAACAACATACTACAATACAATATTTTTACAGTTAGTCAATTGACAGT